>NC_088241.1:46465422-46512922 GCF_036934945.1 Oncorhynchus masou masou | reverse complement strand
GACATAATTCAGGAACTAATTTATCAGTCCCGGTATAACTTTCCCTTCCTCATTTCATTAATGTTTTCTTTCAGGCTTAGGCAGTGTTTAAAGAGAAGTTCCTCCCTGGCTTCCAGTCCACAGCAAAAGCCAGCTTTCTCTCCCAGATGCAAACTCTGTCTGACCCACCAAGCCGTTTCTTCTATCGTTGGCATCCGCAGATGGCGTCGAAATAAACTCAAAACCTGTTGCTTGTTCCTCTCACCCAGCGCCTCTGATCTGCTGAACCAATGCCTGCCTGTCTGCCTGCTTGTCCTAATATGGAAGAAGAGACAAGGTTGGCATGTTATTGGCAAGGAGAGGAATCAGAAATGTAGAGCAGCAAACCCCATGCAACTGGCCACATCTCTGGTCCTGGAGTGGATCTTCATTTCAGTATTTGTAATGACACTGTGGTGTTTGTGTTTTTGTTCTTACACAAGGACAGCAAAACAGCATGGTGCGCATGTTTGCATGTAGGAGAATTTGGAATAACATTGTTTCACAGCAACACGTCCAATGTTCCATGATATATACAGTGCCTTGCGAAAGTATTCGGCCCCCTTGAACTTTGCGACCTTTCGCCGCATTTCAGGCTTCAAACATAAAGATATAAAACTGTATTTTTTTGTGAAGAATCAACAACAAGTGGGACACAATCATGAAGTGGAACGACATTTATTGGATATTTCAAACTTTTTTAACAAATCAAAAACTGAAAAATTGGGCGTGCAAAATTATTCAGCCCCTTTACTTTCAGTGCAGCAAACTCTCTCCAGAAGTTCAGTGAGGATCTCTGAATGATCCAATGTTGACCTAAATGACTAATGATGATAAATACAATCCACCTGTGTGTAATCAAGTCTCTGTATAAATGCACCTGCACTGTGATAGTCTCAGAGGTCCGTTAAAAGCGCAGAGAGCATCATGAAGAACAAGGAACACACCAGGCAGGTCCGAGATACTGTTGTGAAGAAGTTTAAAGCCGGATTTGGATACAAAAAGATTTCCCAAGCTTTAAACATCCCAAGGAGCACTGTGCAAGCGATAATATTGAAATGGAAGGAGTATCAGACCACTGCAAATCTACCAAGACCTGGCCGTCCCTCTAAACTTTCAGCTCATACAAGAAGAAGACTGATCAGAGATGCAGCCAAGAGGCCCATGATCACTCTGGATGAACTGCAGAGATCTACAGCTGAGGTGGGAGACTCTGTCCATAGGACAACAATCAGTCGTATATTGCACAAATCTGGCCTTTATGGAAGAGTGGCAAGAAGAAAGCCATTTCTTAAAGATATCCATAAAAAGTGTTGTTTAAAGTTTGCCACAAGCCACCTGGGAGACACACCAAACATGTGGAAGAAGGTGCTCTGGTCAGATGAAACCAAAATTGAACTTTTTGGCAACAATGCAAAATGTTATGTTTGGCGTAAAAGCAACACAGCTCATCACAATGAACACACCATCCCCACTGTCAAACATGGTGGTGGCAGCATCATGGTTTGGGCCTGCTTTTCTTCAGCAGGGACAGGGAAGATGGTTAAAATTGATGGGAAGATGGATGGAGCCAAATACAGGAACATTCTGGAAGAAAACATGATGGAGTTTGCAAAAGACCTGAGACTGGGACGGAGATTTGTCTTCCAACAAGACAATGATCCAAAACATAAAGCAAAATCTACAATGGAATGGTTCAAAAATAAACATATCCAGGTGTTAGAATGGCAAAGTCAAAGTCCAGACCTGAATCCAATCGAGAATCTGTGGAAAGAACTGAAAACTGCTGTTCACAAATGCTCTCCATCCAACCTCACTGATCTCGAGCTGTTTTGCAAGGAGGAATGGGAAAAAATTTCAGTCTCTCAATGTGCAAAACTGATAGAGACATACCCCAAGCGACTTACAGCTGTAATCGCAGCAAAAGGTGGCGCTACAAAGTATTAACTTAAGGGGGCTGAATAATTTTGCACGCCCAATTTTTCAGTTTTTGATTTGTTAAAAAAGTTTGAAATATCCAATAAATGTCGTTCCACTTCATGATTGTGTCCCACTTGTTGTTGATTCTTCACAAAAAAATACAGTTTTATATCTTTATGTTTGAAGCCTGAAATGTGGCAAAAGGTCGCAAAGTTCAAGGGGGCCGAATACTTTCGCAAGGCACTGTAGATTCATCATCAAACAACCAGGAACACTAACCATTTCATTTTCTCTTCTGTTTCCTCTTCAGTAGACAGATGCATAGTGTCATGACTTGGCCCTTTCTGGGTGTAGACCGTGGCTTCCCCCTCTCTTACTCTCTCCTACACCCAGGTTCTCTTATCTCAGGTCGTAAATTCCTGGCGGAGACTCTCCCCCCTTTTCATGCAGAGAGAGAGAGAGAACAGAGTGAACAAAGGATTTCCGAACTCCTAAATCCCCAAAATGGGAAAATGAAACAATATGCCCACTTCTGAAATTGTGGGAATGGTCTGTGGACACTTAAGGGACAGTTATGTGGAGTGTGTTTCATTGGTGACCTCATGAAGGACAGGAAACACACAACTATATCTCTGAATGTGTACATTTCTCAATTATGGGGTTTGCATCTAATTCTTGTATAAAATGAATGAGTAAAGATGAAACTATTTGTGAAATTATGTAATGTGATGTTAACCTTTAATTTTGAGACAATTGCATTCCCTGTAAAGTTTAACTAGTCCGCGGTGACCCCGTGAGCACAGACATGATTTGGCGTCATGGAACCGCCCTTTTCTATTGTTAGGAATAAAACTCCCTCCTGAGGAAATCCTCTTCAGATTAAGGAAACCCCAGCGTGAGCTGTGATTGTGAATAGTTGAGTACCAAGACTAGAAAACCATACCACGTTGCACATTGGCTACACAGCTGGAAATGGTTAAACTCTGAGACTATCGATCCCTAAAGTAGGTAAAGTAAAGTAAATAAGAGCAAATCTTAGATACTAATGACTAGTCTGCAGCTAGAACTGATGCAAACCTGGGATGCGAATACTGACAACCGCCTAAACATCTACTCTAAGAACAATGGACGCCTGACGTATCCATTACAACAGACACTATCGGGAACCGCAGATAGAGCTACCTCCATAAGTAACCAGAGACTCTCTGATGAACTGACTCTCCAGCAGACGGACCAACGGTTTAAACAAAGACAACAACGACATATGGGCGTAAATATATTGATTGCAATTATTTCTCAATGAGCGAGCGTTCATGCGCAAAGGATTAGCATTTCAATTAATATAATTATGAATATAATTATCCACTGTGTAGTGAAGCCATTTTGTCTCTCCCGCTCCTTTATCGGTCTACACCCCCTTTCCTTTGTCCAACAAGCCGTCATATCGGTTTAGCCCACTAGGGAATCTTCCCTATCATTGTTAGTAACCAATAGCTACTGTTTGTTTGTCATGCATTTCTGTGATTATTTAGTTAGTTAGTAAATAAACGATTAAGCCAATCGATGTATGGATGGGTTTGTGCAGATAACCAAGAATTCTAAGATGTTTGAAGTGAGACTGACGTAAGGTAAAGAATAATGAATTAATAGAAGACTAATTGATCAGATATTCAAATATCTGAAGAGTCACATTGATAGTATTGATGTCTTCACTATTATTCTACAATGCAGAAAATAGTAAAAATAAAGAAAAACCCTTAAATCAGTAGATCTTCTCAAACTTTCGATCGGTACGTACAAAGGAATGTGTGACAGCCAATGTCATTCACTGACACTCGAGACGGATTGTGCCTCTGCAATAAGCTGAAATCCCTCATAGGGCAGCCAGAGGTCAGAGTTGTGATCAGGGGTCATCCTTAATGCAGCTTTCCCTCATCCGTTAATATCCCTTAAAGAGGGACTGCCTTTAACAAGCAATGGATCCCTTTGAAAACGGCCTATGTGGCATCGATATGAGTCATAAACAGTTATTCTAGTGTTAAACTTGACTACAATGTGTGAATAGGATAATTTTGGTCATAAAGTCAGTCTCGTCTAAAACGGAGTTGTGAACATCTGTGTGTCACAACGGGTAAATTAAAGCTGGGTGTTGATTTGATGATGCCCATTTGCCCACGAACATGGGGTTAACAGCTGCAGTGACTGCTCTCTATCCAACAGCACAGTGAGACAGACCTGCCTAGCAGCCTGACTGTATTTTGTAACTTGAGAAATACTGTACCAAACACCTAGGATAGATGTAAAATGAAGCAACTTAAACATCCTCGTCATTACTGACTTCTTGTGTTATCCTAGATTCATTCCGGGGATTTTGATGCATTGAAATAGGTCAGTAAACACACCTCCAAGACTGAAATATTGTTTTTCTAATGAGCAACAGTGTTCAGTGGCTCTGTAGCCCTTTCCTGCAGTCAATGACCAAAAGCGCCCTCTTTGGACTCATGTTATTTATATGTATCATTATTTCATAGTTAATAAAGATTATATGTGTATATATATATTTTTTTTAATCCTGTGTTTCTATCTCAAACATTTGTGTTATATTTCAGTGTTCTGTGATGTATATAAAGTGTAATGTCGGGATGCAAATTCCATATGGAAAACATTGAATCTCTATATCTGACATGGTACAGGTGTCTTTTTTCTTTAAGCCAATAACCATTTGTGTGAGGCATATACTTTTGTTTCGTAGTAGATTTGTTTAAGACCACCAAGAATCACCCTGTGTGACCATGATTTTGCCCACTGCAGTAAAATGTTAACATTGAAAAGAACCGACACAAAACAAAACAAAACAAGCTCTCATCCCTCCCATCCCTCCAAGAATCCTAACCCCTTTTTCTTCCCACTTTGTCCCTGACTGTTAATGACCAAAGCATATTGCTTTGCGTGGGGAGTGGGGATGGCTCTCACTCAAGCCTGACTACAGTAGCTGGGAATCAAAGTTGTGCCAAGCTCTCTGAGCACTTTCCCTTCCAAGACGTTTGCCCACCCAAGCTCAACAAATCACGATACATCCACAACCAATCCACTGCTCTAGGTTGTCACGACTGCCATCCGCCCGCCAGGTTGCAGCATTCAGTATGTTTTCTTCATTCAGCTCAGACACATTTCCATCTTCCTCTTCTTCTTCTACTTCGCTTCAGACCTGAAATCTGGGGCTCTTCAGTGCAACACTTATACATCGTAACACTAGCACATCATATTAATAAAGGGAAATGAAAAGCTGCAGGTGCTGCTGCTCGGCTACCTCTGCACTCTTGGCTCTGCCTTCTACTGAATGTGTCTTTTCAGTCTTTATTCATGGCTTTGTAACTCGGCCAAATGCTGAGTTTTAATGCACTAGTCAAAGGCCTGGCCTAATCAAAGGAGTGTGCAAAGCAGAGAGGGGTGTGGTTACTGCAGGGTAAGTGGCTGTGGGCCTAGTTTGTTCTTACAAGCCTGGTAACGATTATTAAACAACGCTTTTAAATCTATTGTAATTATACTGTAATTAGACAAACTGTAATCTAGTAGTAAAGGAATGTTTCATTACCTCCTGTGCTTAGTGAAATGTAACACAGACCCTTTTCTTTGATCTGCTGCTACTGTACTTTGGCTGTATTTAAAGCATGATATGATTTATTTAGTACCATGCCTGCTGAATATAGATATATAATCATGATATAGGACACTTCATATAGTATATATGTTCAGTTATATGTAGTGTGTAGTTAGCCTGGTTCCAGATCTGTCTGTGCTGTTTTGCCAAGTCCTGTGGTAATTGTCAGGCCAAGCACAAACAGATCTGGGACCAGGCTAGTGTATTGTGTAATAGTAAATCAAATGTGTGAACAGTTTATTGAGTTTGAACTTGTATCTTTCTGTCAGAGTGGTGTTGTGGCTCTCAGTCTATCAGACCACAGGGTTAATTTAGCAGAAAGAGAGCTGATATTTTCTTCATCTCTGACACGGTCGATCTGATGGTATGCCAGTCTGTTCAGAGCTAGAGGCTGCATTACAAATGCCGTCCTATCCACTGTATAGTGCACTACTTTTGACAAGGGCTCTGGTTAAAAGTAGTGCACTATAAAGGGAATAGGGTACCACTGGGACACACCCATAGGAGGATGCTGATGCCACAAGGTTTGTTATGATCTTAATCCTTCACTGGTCCTAAATTCTGACAAAAATGAGATTTGAGTCTGCTGAACCATATGCCCAGCTGGTCCAATACTCGTAATAACAAATCAAAAGTCAAAACACAAATAGAGTACAAATCAGGGATTACAGCACAATATAGAACATCTTTTAACTTCATGGAGGTCAGGCCTAATCCATTTTGACTTAATATCTCTTTATTTTACACACTTCCATACTCGTTGTTTGGAGATTTGACGCTAAATGTAAATCCCCTGCTGCATCAGAGAGTGCTGGTTGTTTTTCTACGGCACAGGGATAAGATGGTGGGAGTGGCACGATCAGGGTGCAGTTATTGGTAAACATTCAGTCTCCCTTGAGTATCCCACTTGTGAGTAACTGCGTGCGGTTGATGCCATTCCATTTGCTACGTTACAGCCATTATTTCGATCCATCCTCCCCTCAGCAGCCTCCTGTGACACACACACTGTACTTCCTCTTTTCTCTCCTGGACAAGGTCCCTACTCCAACGGGGGAGAGAAGAAGAGACAGGGAGAAGGAGGAGAGGAGGAGAGGGTAATGATGAAAGAGAGGAGAGTGTGTGGGAGACATATCACTTTCCTCCAACTCAGCCGGCTACATACGCAGGCCCACCCACCCACACACATAGGCCACAATTAACAAAGGTCATCGAGCATCACGTCTCTAAGGAACTGATGGTTATGTAACAGCCCTATGGTTATTCTGCCTCATAATTCAACCCACTGTACAGACAAAGTCCCAAATGCCATACTGTTCCCAATATACTGTCCTGCACCACTTTTGACCAAAGCCCTAAGAGCCCCCCTATACGCGTAAAAAAGATCCTGCGTTAAAAACAACCCAATTTGGGTTATTTGGTAACAACCCACATTTTTGTTTTATTGTGAAACAAATAAGAAATAAGACAAAAAAACTGAAAACTTGTGTAACGAACCTCGCCGTCCTCTTCTGAGGAGGAGAAGCGAGAAGGATCGGAGGACCAAAACGCAGCGTGGTAAGTGTCCAGCGTGGTCAGTGTCCAAAACAATAAACGTGAAATGAGCAAAACAGTCCCGTGTGGCGATAAACACTGACACGGAAGACAAACACCCACAAACCAAAAGTGAAACCCAGGCTACCTAAGTATGATTCTCAATCAGGGACAACAATTGACAGCTGCCTCTGATTGAGAACCATACTAGGCCGAACTCAAAAACCAACATAGAAAAACAAACATAGACTGCCCACCCAACTCACGCCCTGACCATACTAAAACAAATACAAAAACAAAGGAACTAAGGTCAGAACGTGACAACTTGAGTGTGCATAACTATTCACTCCCCCAAAGTCAATACTTTGTAGAGCCACCTTTTACAGCAATTACAGCTGAAAGTCTCTTGGGGTGTGTCTCTATAAGCTTGGCACATCTAACCACTGGGATTTTTGCCCATTCTTCAAGGCAAAACTGCTCCAGCTCCTTCAAATTGGATGGGTTCCGCTGGTGTACAGTAATCTTTAAGTCATACAACAGATTCTCAATTGGATTGAGGTCTGGGCTTTGACTGGGCCATTCCAAGACATTTAAATGTTTCCCCTTAAACCACTCAAGTGTTGCTTTTTCAGTATGCTTAGGGTCATTGTTCTGCTGGAAGGTGAACCTCAGACCCAGTCTCAAATCTCTGCAAGACTGAAACTTGTTTCCCTCAAGAGTTTCCATGTATTTAGCGCCATCCATCATTCCTTCAATTCTGATCAGTTTCCAAGTCCCTACCGATGAAAAACATCCGCACAGCATGATGCTGACACCACCATGCTTCACTGTGAGGATGGTGTTCTCAGGGTGATGAGAGGTGTTGGGTTTGCACCAGGCATAGCGTTTTCCTTGATGGCCAAAAAGCAACATTTTAGTCTCATCTGACCAGAGTACCTTCTTCCATATGTTTGGGGAGTCTCCCACATGCCTTTTGGCGAACACCAAACGCGTTTGCTTAGTTTTTCCTGGACACTCTTCCGTAAAGCCCAGCTCTGTGGAATGTACGACTTAAAGTGGTCCTATGGACAGATACTCCAATCTCCACTGTGGAGCTTTGTAGCTCCTTCAGGCTTATCTTTGGTCTCTTTGTTGCCTCTCTGATTAATGCCCTCCTTGCCTGATCCTTGCGTTTTGGTGGGCGGCCCGCTCTTGGCAGGTTTGTTGAGGTGCCATATTCTTTACATTTTTAATAATGGATATAGTGGCGCTCTGTGGGATGTTCAAAGTTTCTGATATTTTTTAAAACCAACCCTGATCTGTGCTTCTCCACAACTGTGTCTCTGACCTGTTTGGAGAGCTCCTTGGTCTTCATGGTGTCGCTTGCTTGGTGGTGCCCCTTGCTTAGTGCTGTTGCAGACTCTGGGGCCTTTCAGAGCAGGTGTATATATACTGAGATCATGTGACAGATCATGTGACACTTGGATTGCACACAGGTGGACTTTATTTAACTATGTGACTTCTGAAGGTAATTGGTTGCACCAGATCGTATTTAGGGGCTTAATAGCAAAGGGGTGAGGTGAATACATATGTACGCACCACTTTTCTGTTTATAATTTTATTTTATTTTTTTGAAAGAAGTTTTTTTTTCTTCATTTTACTTCAACAATTCAAACTATTTTGTGTATGTCCATTACATGAAATCCAAATCCAAATCCATTTAAATTACAGGTTGTGATACAACAAAATAGTAAAAACACCAAGGCGGTGTATACTTTTGCAAGGCACTGTAAAATGGGTTTTTATTCACTCTCATGCTGACTTGACCCAGCAACTGAGTGTTTTTTCATGTAATCCATAGATTATTTTCAGGAGGCCTGGTTTATTAGGGGTGTGGCTTTCAGCTACTTATTTTTGGCCCCCATAAGAGTAAATGTTATTCTTGTTCATCCTGTTTAGTTTGTACACTTCAAATGTACATGTTCCTTGAATATTTATGCATATTACATATTCTAATATAATAAATAGTAACATTGCTGATTGCTGATTGCTTATTGTAACAGTAGTAACTATCCTAACGTTGGTATATGCATAGGTTATTGAGGTACTCATTCACTTTATAAGTCAAACTAAAGCTACAAAAGTGTCGGTGTTCAACCTTAACATGTAACAACAATAAAACAGAAGAGATGAACCGGAATAACATTTACTCTGATGGGTGGACAAAAATAACTATCTGAAAGCCACACCCCTACTCCAGCCTTCTGACCCAGCATCAATAACCCAGCATTAACAACCAAAATCGTTGTGTACTTTTAAAGAAAATAACCCAACTAAGCGACCAATTCCATACAACCAAGCAGTTTTTAGAGTATAGGTTGCCATTTGGGACGCACAAGGCTGTAGATAGTTCTCAGTAGCATTTGGTACTGGACAGTATCTATACTGTCAGCTTTCAGTTGCCTATGAGAACTGATATAAGAGGTAAAGAGGTCTGAGGTATTTTGAATTTGACATTCTGTGAATTAATCTGGGTTGAGCTGGATCATAGCGGGCATTGAGCAGGACATAGTTCCATGTCTGTATCATGTGTCCCTATTGGGTTGTTGTGCTTAGAAGTTGCAGTAGCAAGCTTTCCCAGAGGGATAAAGATGTGCCCAAAAGGGCTTTGGTCAAAAGTAGGGCACTACATAGGGAATAGGGTGCCATTTGGGACACACCCCTAGACTTTAAATCCCTTTAGTCACACCATTAGTCTTTTGACGATATCACACTCTCTCACTTCACTAAAAGTCAGAAGATTGCAAACTAAGACAATAACAATAAATATATCCTATGAATAATACATGTATTTTATAGCTTTCTTCATCTTTTAAAAGTGTGAGTACTTGTGTTTGAATCCTATAACATACTGAGGCATATAAAGTGCTCTGCGAACAAAGACAAAGTCCAAGAGATGTACTACAGACGATAAACATGACAGACACAGAGAACAGACCAAGCAGATTAGCATTTCAGAGGGGATTTATATCAATGTGTTTGGGAGTCTTCCGCATGCCCATCAACGAGACGGGTCTACATTCCAAAGGGCACCCTATTCCCTATTTAGTGCACTACTTTTGCCCAAGGCATAGGGCTCTGGTCAAAAGTAGTGCACTATATAGGGCATAGAGTGCTATTTGTGACACCGAGGGATAACAAAACAATACGGCTGCTGTGTAGAATGCCTGATCACTTCTTAGAACGTTACTTCACTGAAGCATAACAATGCGATAAAACAAACAAACGATGGCGTAGCTATCAGGCTATATTTCAAGAAATCCCGTAATATGGGCTACCTTTGAATAATACATTTAAAAAAAATAAGTCCCCAAGTCGCATTTCAATAGCTTTTCAAAATAGTCTGTTTTTAATTGGCCTGTTTAAGCTTCCAACAACAACATGTCATTATCCTGACTTCAAAAGTGGATTAGTGCCAACTAATGTTATCAATACTACAGGTATGTAAATTATTTAGATGCTAGTTACCCCTCTATCCTTCTCAGCATAGGATGATGTATTTAGTTGTTTTCATATTCTCCCCTGAAATGAATCATACTTCCACTTCCACTCAAACCCACTAGAACTGACCTGGATGATGATGTTAAAGTAGTGAGCCATCGTAGTGAATAGGGTGCCAGTTGGGAAGTAGCGATGATGCAACTCTTTCCTATATGTCGATGATCGCTGTGCTCATAATGTCATGATGTAGTCGACTTCTCCACCAAAGCCTTGGTCAGTTGACCTTCAGGCCAGCGATGAGTCATTCGTACCCACAATTCCAGTCAGTCTAACCTAGATATGGGTAGAGGGGAAGGCAGTGTGAGTCACAGACTGATTCTAGCTTAGATGTAAGAAATATCAGATTTCAACAACGCATTAGAGTGTGTGTGTGTGTGTGTGTGTGTGTGTGTGTGTGTGTGTGTGTGTGTGTGTGTATGTGTGTGTATGTGTGTGTGTGTATGTGTGTGTGTGTATGTGTGTGTGTGTGTGCGTGTGTTTGTGTGCGTGTGTGCGTGTGTGTGTGTGTGTGAAACCTCCACATTAATGTGGCTCATTACGGTAAGTGAAAGCCAGCGAGGGCCTGTGCACTGATCCATGACTCGCCCCTATCTTCATCTCCATGGCTACAATAACAGAGCTGGTATTTGGGTGGGAATCGATGCTAGAAAGGTCAGGCTCGTGCTAGCGCTACTTAATATGTGGCGGAAGGCTAACCTTTTCTTCCCGCCTCTTTCCTTCAGTCCGTCAGTGAGCAAATGGTAATTCTCATTTGGGGCAAATAGACCTGTAACCTTTCAAGAAAAGGTGGATTTTTTTGAGTCCACTCTGGTGGTAGTATTTTCCTTGAATGAAATATTTGAAAAATGTCAATGTCTGAAGGGTTTCAGACATGAAGGGGTGATTTTAGACATGTAGCTAGTGTTAGGGTCCGGATTTGGGTTAAGGCTAGGGTTGAGGCGAGGGTTAGGATTGAACCAGGATATGAACATGAAGCTCAAGTTAGGGTTAGGGTTAGGGTTGAGGGTTCGGATTGAACCAGGATGTGGACATGAAGCTAGGGTTAGGGTTAGGGTTAGGGTTAGGGATCCATGCAATACTGAATGATTTCACTTACTACATCATATATATGTTCTGGACTCTAACATGCTCGTTCCGATCCTGCATATTCTGATATTTCTGATGTTTGTTATTTGTTTATTACTATTGTACTGTTAGAAATGTACTGCACTGCTGGAACACAAGCATTACGCTGCACCTGCTTTAACATCTGCTAATCTGGGTACTCGACAAATCAACTTTGATTTGATTTGATTTATATGAGCACTTTAGATCCGTCCATGGTAACTTTCCAAGAATATTCCCTAAAGCCTCATCTTCCCAGTTAACTTATAGCATCATAACTTCTCTGTTAGTTATGCATCACTTCTCACTCACTCTCTCCAGTGCTCTCTCTCTTTCCTTTCATTCTTCCCTCCCTATCTCCCTGTCTCATCTCACTTTATGGAAACTCATTCTGCCCTTCTATTCATCCTCCCATTGTTCTTGTCTCTTCCTATTATGTCCTCTCTGATCTCTCACTCCACTCTCCTTTTCCCAGCATGCCTCACCTCCTCCCATTGATTCGTCATTTACTCACTTTACCGACCCACACATGGAACATGATCTAACCAGGTAATTACATCATGTAATATGATCTTGTTAGATTAATGACATCCTCATATGGGGACAAATATGCCTTGGAGTGTTTGAGTGGACATGAGGACCAATGTATCCTTTGAAAGTCCATGTACCACCACTGGCAATCCCACCACTGGCATTGACCATAACCTCAACCTATACCTATACCTATACCAAAGAGTCCGGACGGTTGTGAATTTGAGTGAACAGATGTATAGCCTACAAATCATAGCCATAGTCTCTCTCTTGCCTCGCCTGAGTTGCATCACAGCTTTATTTCAGGATTTGACCTCCTTTGATGACAGCCAGCCACATGGTCCTGTTAAATATGTATGCATTTATAAGAGAGTAAACATGTAAAGTTATTTCCCCATCTTAAAATACTTGGAATCAGGCCCTAAGCCACAGGCCCAAAGCCACTCATGGCATTCACTGTTTCCGTGTGGTGGGAAGTCAACATGCTGATGTCATACATGTTTCTGTATGTTAGACATGTACAGAATATTTGTGAAGAGGAGTCAAAGTACATCGGAGCATAGGAAAGTCTCCTGTATTGACTTGGAGCCAATGGTGTCATGCTTCCTGACATAATCACAATTCATCAGAAAAGAGCCTTCAGGCGGCACTACGGAACCGGGTTCGATCCCGGGCTGTGTCCAGGCCGGCCGCGTCGTCTGGGTCAGGGGAGGGGTTTGATTGCACGCTGACACAGTCCTCAGTAGTATGGTGTTTCCTCTGGCACATTGGTGCAGCTGGCTTACGGCTATGACTCTCAATCTTTGCCTATCCCGAGTATTTTAAGATGGGGAAATAACTTTACATGTTTACTCTCTTATAAATGCATACATATTTAACAGGACCATGTGGCTGGCTGTCATCAAAGGAGGTCAAATCCTGAAATAAAGCTGTGATGCAACTCAGGCGAGGCAAGAGAGAGACTGTGGCTACGATCTGTAGGCTATACATCTGTCCACTCAAATTCACAACCCTCCGGACTCTTTTCTTATCCACAGTAAAAAAAACAAAATGTTCATAAGCAGATCCAATCTTGTAGGACGACACAAAGCTGTGTGCATTATGCACTTGGTTCTAAATCAATGTTAATATGTTTATGTTGTCATGTAACATTTCTATCCAGAATGAAGATGTTTTTTTTGGTTGCAAACAGACTCAATTGCTCACTTACTCACACATGGGGTACACAGGGGCACACGCATGCACTTGACGCAGGCCACACACACACACACACACACACACACACACACACACACACACACACACACACACACACACACACACACACACACACACACACACACACACACACACACACACACACACACACACACACACACACACACACACACACACACACACTTCTTCCATTATCCTCTTTGAGCAATCTCCCCGGTCCATTCCTTTGTGAACAATTTGCAGCTCCAATCACCGCTCACTTCACACACTCTGAATGCATCCCAAATTGCCCACTATTGTGCACTACTTCTGACCAGGGCCCATGGGGCTCTTGTCAAAAGTAGTGCACTACATACAGAATAGGGGTCCATTTGAGACACGCCATCTGTTCAGCTCGCTGCACCCTGGGCCAATGAGAAGTGATCTGAAATGAAAATGGAATCACGGCTGCTCTGCTGTGGAGGTAACAATGCCAGACCGGGGCTGTTTATTCCCAAACGTGTGTGTGTGAGCGTGAGTGTGGGTGTGTTTGTGTGTGTCATTTCCCAAATTTGAAGTGAGAGTATGTGACGGGGTAATCTATTGGTTACCGTGTGTCTCTCCCCCAGCATGTTCTTTAGGGGTCAGCTCCATTTTGGCTCCATTTCAGCGTCAGTCACTCATTTAATTGTGTTGACAGCCCTTAGAGAGCCCTTACACAATGGAGGTTTCTCATAGATTGTTTATGTCACAATCATACCTCAGTCTGGGGGGGGGTGTATGTGAAAATCTATTGTCTTGAATTGTGTTGCATTTAACATGCATTTAAACACACACACACACATACGCACGCACGCACGCACACACGCACACACGCACACACGCACACAGAAGCGCATGCCCCTCCACCCCTGACCCACCCTGGTCTATACCCCTCCTCTGTCTATCCATTACCTCTCGTGCCCATGCAATGTGATGGCTGACTGGATGGCTGGGACAGAGCCATGTGCCTGATATTCCTAATGCACCCTATGCTTGACGCAGAGGTTATAAATTAGGTTCAAATACAAAGCAGCCTGCCCGTGCCAACCTCATCTGCAAAGTGAGTGTGCTGCTTGAGTGGAGAGAAGAGCAGCGCTGGTCTCTTATCCTTCATGCTGCACGTGTCTGAGGCACAGGAAATGAGGCACAGGGCCTGAGGCACTGGACCTGAGGCACAAGCTGGACCATACAGAGAGCAAGAGGTCTGAGATGGCCAATGCTTTGACAGAGTCATGTATGCACTGTATTTATTGAATTTTTATTTAACCTTTATTTAACTAGGCAAGTCAGTTAAGAACAAATTCTTATTTTCAATGACGGCCTAGGAACAGTGGGTTAACTGCCTTGTTCAGGGGCAGAATGACAGATTTTTACCTTGTCAGCTCGGGGATTCGATTTTGCAACTTTGTGGTTACTAGCCCAACGCTCTAACCACTAGGCTACCTGTTGCCCGTGTATACAGTATTTACATGATAAAGCATTACGAAGATAACATCAGTGTTACCCAAAGTTCTATCCATCAGGTAAAGTAATAAAATAAACTATTGCTAGGCTAGTTTACTTTTATGTCGTTTAGGGTAGACTATGGTTAGGGTTATTAAAGTGTTATGCTAATTAGTATAGTTAGCTAACCCTAATCTACCCTAAACCTAACGCTGTAATCTATGCTGAACCCTAACACATATGTAGAAAAGTTCTCTCATTTTAAATCTTCAAATAATTCATGGAGAGCAGGTCTGAGCAAGACATGTTCTATATACATATTCGTATTCATTTGAATTTTTACGAGTAATAAAATATGTTGCATTCCAATATTATGGCGAAGCAAAGATAAGGACCTCAATTTACTCTGAGATAACATTTTCTTTGGAAAGGCTCTCTTAAAAGCCCTTTAACAGTAGATAATTGAATATGAGAAATGTTAGAAGGAAAACAGTCTTGCTTTATTTTAACAGTAATTTCATTTTCATGCCCTTTGCTCCATTAAAGGATATTGAAAATTATTACATTATAGAGCAAATGAAAACTTTATTTCCCCCCGAAGAACTACTTATTATCCAAAAAATGTCTTCACTAAAGGCTAAATTGATGCTTGCTGTTGTCACTTAGTTTTGTCGGACCATATTTGGCCATCACATTATGGATACAGTTCTCCCTTGTTGAAATATCCCAGTCAGAGTAGTCTGTACCAACGCCCTGTGTATCTTGACATATTTATCCATGACAGAGGATACTAGACTGACCGATCCGGTCCCACTATTAAAACGAAGTACAACTTATAAAAGCTGTATATAGCATACATAAAGTTTTTTTTGGTATGCTATTTAAAGCCTTTATAAATTGCACTTTGTTTATTGTGGGACCACTTTTATTTTATATTTTGGTCTTGATATTTTTGGTCTCTGCCTTAGGGTTCACATTAGGGTTTTGCCTCAGAAGATGACAGGGCAAAAAGCAGACGTTAAGACAAAGTCGAACGGTAAAGTTACCCTGTCTCAACACAACTCCACCACTCGACACACTGGCTGCAGCTGAACACTTAAGATAATGAATTGCTGGAGGAGGAGAACAGAGATCTTTACAACGCCCTCTATAAGAGAGCACTCTCTCGTCCTCTGGTCCTAAGAGGAAAAAAAACCTGGGACAGAGGCTGGTTGGTCAACTCACTCAAGGACAATGATTGGTTGGCCAACTCACTCTACACTATAAACCGCATTGTGGTTTTTATGCTTTCTCTTTGGCTGTGAACTGAGTGTTTAAAGTTCCCTTAAGGTCACCTACAGGATTTAAAATGGATGGGGATTAATGGTTCGGAGAAAGTCATTGTATGAAAACAAATCTCTACTGTCCATATGATGCCATATGGATTGTAACACGTCATTTCTAATGTCAAACAAAGCAAAACATGTCACCGACCAAATCATAGACTGTTGACCATTATTGCATATTCTATTCTAGATTTTCTTTTACATAAGAAGTATGAAAATAGTCTGAACTAATGCTTAATAAATAGGTCAAGGATTGAGAGGGGATTTGTGAAATGCAAGATCCATTCTATCCCTTTTTTTGTTTTTAGAAGAGAATGGAGGGGAGAGAATCTGAACCAGAACAGGTGAATCTCCCAAATGGCACCCTATTCTCTATATAGTGGACTACTTTTGACCTGGACCCATAGGGCTCTGGTCAAAAGTAGTGCACTATCTAGGGAATAGGGTGCCATTTGGGAGATATCCATGGTCTGTTTTGAGTGTCTGGTGATAAGAGTAGCTCAGGATCAAGTGGGTTATTGGAATGAGGTCAAAAGGGATCATGCCCACCTCTACGGCCATAGTTTAGCAGGTTCTATAGAGCAGCAACAATACTGTGAGATGTTCCCATGAGACCGATTTGAATAGCTATTGCTCCAAAGCAATTTAGTTATGTCATGGCCTGGCCTGGTTTGGGAAGTTGCTTGCATAATGAGAGTCTGACTCTTTGTAAAGCACTTTACTGTTTTGTCCTGATTGGACAGCAGGCTGCTCTGAATAAGTGTAGCTGCTGACTATTATATCGCTTCGTAACATTGCTAAACCCAGGGGAAACTGGTGCTTCTTATTTCTCTGTCTAGTAAGGTCTATTATGTCATTTGTATATGACCATTTCAGATAGAAATGTGAGTTATAGATATATCATTCTCATTGATAGCAATGTTTTCTATGTGCAATATTTCAATACTTCCTCTCAGTAAGTTTTATTTTGGTTGATTTTTACTCCCAGTTATGTACACTTACACTCTACCAATCTATGTTTCCAAAGACCCGTAAATTTCACGACACTGCATTACATGATGAAATAGGTCAATCTCACAGCATTTCACCGCCATTTATTGGCCTGAACATGCTCCTCTATGAATTACCTGGCACTTGTTAATGCAACCAGACAGACAGTTACACTTACAGTACAACTAAATGTCCTCAATGCCCACTGGTGGAGTAAACAGTGATATACACTGTGCCTCTGAGGGATGAAGGTATGTTTTGTTCCTGTGTCCGACTGAGCACATACACACACACACTGACCCTGACGCACACACACAGACAGACACACAAGCACACAGCGAGAGAACCAGATGGAGAAGCCGCATGGGCATTTGGCCTTTCACACTGTGGCCACACCACTTCCTTTCACTCACATTGTCCTCTTTTTATTTCTCCTCATTGGACTCTCCATCTTCACTCCAAATCTTCCTAACGATCACCTGCTATCTTCCCTAACAGATTAAAAATGTGTGCCTACCTCTCTTTCTCAAAACATTGTCCACTCTGTTTATTGTCTTGTATTATGGTTCTATGGAAACTTGGTGCATATTCATATCAGAGCAAATGTCCAAATGCAGGGGTGGGGTGGGGTGGGGTGGGGGGGGGGCATTCTGAAATAGCATTTTTTGTTCCCCCCATATTTATAATTGGAATGTGGATGCCTCTGATCGGTCGGGTAGGCTGTTTTATCCGACTGGATAAAAACATTTAAATAATAATAATTTGTCCCTCCCACTTCTAAAACCAAAGTTGCACCCCTGTCCAAATGAATTCTACTCTGGCTTCAAAACAATTCACTTTGAGCCCATCTTTTCCTCAAGATGTATTTCTCTGAGCAGACTGACAAACAAGAAGGGCAATGTCAGAATTCAGACCAAACCTGATGTAGCAACTCCAAAGCTATAACATGGACGTGATCCACCATTCCAACTGAGCCTTAATCCCATTAGAGCTTTGGAGATAGAAATGCTTAGTCCTCTTGCCCCTCCTGTTGGAGAGTGCTCCGTAAATATTGATTATAGCTTAAAGGCAATTCAAATAATGGAGAAAAAACTTGAGGACTCTTGCCAAAGTGTTCTTGGCATTGCGACACAGTCTGTAGCACAAAGTCGTTGGATGAATAGCGAGCAAGCTATAGCATGGTCCTGATTTAAAGACATGGAGTGTCTTACTGGAATAAGCCTTTAATTCGTCTTGGGGTGGATAATGTGCATTATACGCAACTGACAGACAGACAGAGCCTGAGCAAGGGAAATCTCCTGCCAATGCCCCAGAGCTTAAGGCATCCCACAGAAAGCCAAGTAAGGGTTTAAGAAAATAGCTTGCCCACCTAATTATTAAAAGTTGAATTAATAAAAACAAGCTAAGTGTTGCAGCTCTTAGAGCCAACAGGATGTGGGATATGTCCTAAAGGAAGATATGTCCTAAGGGAAGATATGTCCTAAAGGAAGATGTGCTGAACTACTTTTAACTTTCCCTGTGATAGTGAGCAAATGAACCAGTATCCATACATCGCCTCATATCGACAGAGGATCTACTTGTCGCCTACGTGCTTGTTCCTAAGCTACAGATGGCAGAAACCCCAGGCTCTACACATGCCAGAGAATCATGATACATACTATACCATGTCCTATTGGTGCTGTTCATATTCTATTCTGTGCCATATACCCTAGGGCAACACTGACAGGTTGTCACTCCCCCACTTCCACTGTCTGTTAACACACACACACACACACACACACACACACACACACACACACACACACACACACACACACACACACACACACACACACACACACACACACAACACGCACACACACACACACACACACATACGCACACACACGCTAACTGCAATAAATGGTATTTAGATACTTTAAGTCTTATCGTGGGACAGCCAGAAAGCTGAAATAGACAGGGGCTGGAGGAGTGGATTGGGGGGCAGAGCACACATCCAATCCAATCGAATCCATTTTCTGGTTGGGTGCCAACACATTTCTGCGAGTGGCGAGCCCCATGCACACACATCAGATCACCCCACTCTGATTGACTTCTCCCTAGGCCCCCCTCTCCACCACCCCTCAGTCTCTATCGCTCTCTCTCTCTCCTCATCAATTATAGCCATTACATTAGCAATGCAGTAGAAATATTCCATTAAAACAATCAACTCAATTAACGCAAAGTGTCTCGGCTAACACACAGGCTAACACGCTAGACTGTCAACTCACAGAAAGTTAGAGAGTGGTGTGCCATTCTATCTCCACCCTACAATCAATACATGTTCAAATTATCAAAAGTGATGGGCGTTGGTATTTGATTTGTGGGATTTTTGTCCACGACATTACTGACAGAACCGGTTACGATAATGCTTAACTCAATTTTGATAATTTTCATGTAAGGAAATGATTGTGCCATGTTGTGATGGATGACATACCAAGACAGAATGAAGTCACAGAAGGAATGTGTTTCGTGCAACATAGTCAAATAAAAAAGTGTACAATCTGACAACAGAAAGGAGAGGTTTTAAAATGATAATGGTCCTTCTGCATGTAAGGGCATCTGTTTTCAGTAACATACCAAGTAAAAAACATCACTCATCACTGATGATACAAATATTTGTCCAGACCTCCACATTGAAATGATGGAAAATAGCAAGCGTGCCTATCATACATGGGAATCATGCTAGTTATGACCGCAGAGTTTGTTTTTCCTCTAACACTAACCCAACCTCCAAGTCACCATTAGCTACTGACATGACATGTATGTCCATTCCAAACCCCCTCTGCAGTGCCCCTACTACACCACAACCCACCCTGGATATATACAAGCTCAGTCTCCACTCACCATTTCCCAACTCTGTATAAATAAACCAAACCAAGGCAGGCCTAGCTCACTCCCCTTCACAGCACAGCTTCGGACATTCAGTTCCCCTGTAGCAGGAATGTATTCTGGGTAACGTTTCACCTCAACATCAATATGGGAACCCCCCTGTACCTCAGCGGCTCTCTCACAGGCTGTTGAGTGTTAGCTACATACTTTCATATAGGGGAGTTTGAATGGAAGACCTGTGATGCAACAGAGCAACAGGGGAGGAGGGTACAAGGCTTCCATGGAAGTGAGTAAGTGAGTGAGTGAGTGAGTGAGTGAGTGAGTGAGTGAGTGAGTGAGTGAGTGAGTGAGCGAGTGAGCGAGCGAGTGAGTGACGAGGGAAGAGGTGGATGTATAAGAGGAAGGGCGATGCAACCTTTCAAATGACAGTGTGTGTACATGCGTGTGTGCTTGTGTATGTGTACATACAGTGTTTTCGGAAAGTACTCACACCCTTAGACTTTTTCAAAATGTTGGTACATTACAGACTTATTCTAAAATGAATTAATCTACACGCAATACCCCATAATGACAAAGCAAAAACAGGTTATTCGAAATTCTAGCAAATGTATATTAAAAAAAACACTGAAATATCACGTTTACATAAGTATTCAGACCCATTACTCAGTGCTTTGTTGAAGCACCTTTGATAGCAATAACTGACTCAAGTCTTCTTGGGTATGACTCTACAAGCTTGGCACACCTGTATTTGGGGAGTTTTTCCGACTCTGCTCTGCAGATCCTCTCAAGCTCTGTCAGGTTGAATGGGGAGCGTCGCTGCACAGCTATTGTTAGGTCTTTCCAGAGATGTTTGATAGGGTTCAAGTCCGGACTCGGGCTGGGCTAATCAAAGGCATTCAGAGACTTGCCCCGAAGCCACTCTGCGGTGTCTTGGCTGTGTGCTTAGGGTCGTTGTCCTGTTGGAAGGTAAACCTTCGCACCAGTCTGAGGTCCGCTCTGGAGCAGGTTTTCATCAAGGATCGATGTGTACTTTCTCTGTTCATCTTTCCCTTGATCGTGACTAGTCTCCCAGACGCTGCTTCTGAAAAACATCCACACAGCATGATGCTGCTACCACCATGCTTCCCCGTAGGGATGGTGCCAGGTTTCCTCCACATGTGACACAGGCAGAACAGTTGAAACTGGAGCAGCAGCACGGCCAGGTGGACTGGGGACAACAAGGAGTCATCATGTCAGGTAGTCCTGAGGCATGGTCCTAGGGCTCAGGTCCTCCGAGAGAGAGAAAGAAAGAGAGAATTAGAGAGACCATACTTAAATTCACACAGGACACCGGATAGGACAGGAGAAGTACTCCAGATATAACAAACTGACCCTAGCCCCCCGACACATAAACTACTGCAGCATAAATACTGGAGGCTGAGACAGGAGGGGTCAGGAGACACTGTGGCTCCATCCGACAATACAGGGCCAAACAGGCAGGATATAACCCCACCCACTTTGCCAAAGCACAGCCCCCACACCACTAGAGGGATATCTTTAACCACCAACTTACCATCCTGAGACAAGGCCGAGTATAGCCCACAAAGTTCTCCGCAACGGCACAACCCAAGGGGGGGCGCCAACCCAGACAGGAAGATCACATCAGTGACTCAACCCACTCAAGTGACGCACCCCTCCTAGGGACGGTATGAAAGAGCCCTAGTAAGCCAGTGACTCAGCCCCTGTAATAGGGTTAGAGGCAGAGAATCCCAGTGGAGAGAGGGGAACCGGCCAGGCAGAGACAGCAAGGGCGTTTTGTTGCTCCAGAGCTTTTCCGTTCACCTTCACACTCCTGGGCCAGACTACACTCAATGGGGCGGCAGGGTAGCCTAGTGGTTAGAGCGTTGGACTAGTAACTGGAAGGTTGCGAGGTCAAACCCCCGAGCTGACAAGGTACAAATCTGTCGTTCTGCCCCGTTCTGCCCCTGTTAACCCACTGTTCCCAGGCCGTCATTGAAAATAAGAATTTGTTCTTAACTGACGTGCCTGGTTAAATAAAGGTAAAAAAAAAAAAAAATCATATGACTCACTGAAGAGATGAGTCTTCAGTAAAGACTTAAAGGTTGAGACCGAGTTTGCGTCTCTCACATGGAAAGGCAGACCATTCCATAAAAATGGAGCTCTATAGGAGAAAGCCCTGCCTCCAGCTGTTTGCTTAGAAATTCTAGGGACACTTAGGAGGCCTGTGTCCTGTGACCGTAGCGTACGTGTAGGTATGTACGGCAGGACCAAATCAGAGAGATAGGTAGGAACAAGCCCATGTAATGCTTTGTAGGTTAGCAGTAAAACCTTGAAATCAGCCCTTGCCTTGACAGGAAGCCAGTGTAGGGAGGCTAGCACTGGAGTAATATGATCAAATTTGTTGGTTCTAGTCAGGATTCTAGCAGCCGTATTTAGCACTAACTGAAGTTTATTTAGTGCTTTATCCTTGTAGCCGGAAAGTAGAGCATTGCAGTAGTCTAATCTAGAAGTGACAAAAGCATGGATTAATTTTTCTGCATCATTTTTGGACAGAAAGTTTCTGATTTTTGCAATGTTACATAGATGGAAAAAAGATGTCCTTGAAACAGTCTTGATATGTTCTTCAAAAGAGAGATCAGGGTCCAGAGTAACGCCGAGGTCCTTCACAGTTTTATTTGAGACGACTGTACAACCTTTAAGATTAATTGTCAGATTCAACAGAAGATCTCTTTGTTTCTTGGGACCTAGAACAAGCATCTCTGTTTTGTCCGAGTTTAAAAGTAGAATGTTTGCAGCCATCCACTTCCTTATGTCTGAAACACATGTTTCTAGCGAGGGCAATTTTGGGGCTTCACCATGTTTCATTGAAATGTACAGCTGTGTGTCATCCACATAGCAGTGAAAGTTAACATTATGTTTTTGAATGACATCCCCAAGAGGTAAAATATATAGTGAAAACAATAGTGGTCCTAAAACGGAACCTTGAGGAACACCGAAATTTACAGTTGATCTGTCAGAGGACAAACCATTCACAGAGACAAACTGATATCTTTCCGACAGATAAGATCTAAACCAGGCCAGAACTTGTCCGTGTAGACCAATTTGGGTTTCCAATCTCTCCAAAGGAATGTGGTGATCGATGGTATCAAAAGCAGCACTAAGGGCTAGGAGCACGAGGACAGATGCAGAGCCTCGGTCTGATGTCATTAAATGGTAATTTACCACCTCCACAATTGCAGTCTCTGTCAGGGTTTACCAGAATTGGACCCAGAAGCAGACCAGGACAAGGTGAATATAAAGATGGTGAGTATTTATTAATCAATGAGAACGTGGAGGTAGATAGTTCCGGGTGGAGGAGCGGGCAGCGGAGGTGGGTTGATGGGAGTGGATAGGCAGATCCAATGGATAGGCAGATCCATAGTCCGAGCAACGCCAGGGTGACAAGCTATCTTGCTGGCGTGGGACCACTGAAGAACAGCAGAACGGACCGACTCAGGCATGAACAGCCGACCGGGTGGACCGTTACCGGGGCCGGGCTGCGTCCGAAGGGCCGCCATCACATCCTCCTCAATCCTCCATGTAACGGCTCCCACAACAAGGTTCTGGGGAAGAATCGTCTCAGTCTTGGCCCAACTCTCATCCGTCTTGGAGAACATCCGGGACAAGGCGTCTGCTTTGCCGTTCTTCGACCCAGGTCGGAACGTCAGGGAAAAATTTAAGCATCCAAAAAACAAAGCCCACCTGGCCTGACGGGAGTTGAGACGTTTAGCCGATTGCACGTAAGCCAGATTCTTGTGGTCAGTCCAGACCACAAACGGTTGCACCGCTCCCTCCAACCAGTGACGCCACTCCTCCAAGGCAAGCTTCACAGCGAGAAGCTCCCGGTTACCCACATCGTAGTTTCTCTCAGCTGGTGAAAGACGACAAGAGTAGAAGGCGCAGGGATGGAGTTTACCGTCAGTGGAGCTACGCTGGGACAGGATGGCGCCCACCCCCACATCAGACGCGTCCACCTCAACAACAAGCTGACGGGAAGTGTCAGGTTGAGAGAGAATCGGCGCGTTGGTGAATCGGCTCTTCGAGTTCAGAAATGCTCGGTCTGCCTCAGGAGTCCAACAGAAAATTCTGGTGCAAGACGTCAGAGCAGTTAAAGGGGCGGCCACCCGGCTGTAATCACGGATAAACCTCCGATAGAAGTTTGCAAATCTCAGGAATCTCTGGAGCTGCAATCTCGTACCGGGCCGGGCCCAATCCCGAACCACCCGAACCTTCTCTTGGTCCATCTTGATCTCACCCCTAGAGATGATGTACCCGAGGAAGGATGTAGTGTGGGCGTGAAAATCACACTTCTCTGCCTTCACAAACAGACGGTTCTCCAATAACCGCTGCAGGACCTGCTTAACATGCTGGATGTGGCTGGAAAGCTCCTTGGAGAAAATCAGGATGTCATCCAGGTAAACGAACACAAACAGACCGATCATATCCCTCAGCACGTCATTCACCAAACTTTGGAACACAGCTGGAGCGTTGGAAAGTCCAAACGGCATCTCCTGGTACTCGAAATGTCCCATAGGTGTATTGAATCCAGTCAACCACTCTTTGATCCGAACCAGATGATACGCATTGCGTAGATCAAGGTTCGTAAACACAGTAGCACCCTGTAAAGAATTGAAAGCGGAGCTCATCAAGGGCAAGGGGTACTTGTTCTTGACCGTAATATCATTCAACCCCCGATAATTAATACACGGTCGAAGAGAGCCATCCTTCTTCCTCACAAAAAAAATCCAGCTCCCAGGGGTGATGACGAGGGACGAATGAGACCTGCAGCAAGAGACTCCTTTATGTAGGTCTCCAGGGCTTCCCGCTCAGGTCGAGAAATACTGTATAACCGTCCCTTGGGAAAGGCAGCTCCAGGGAACAGCTTAATTGTACAATCATAAGGTCGGTGGGGAGGAAGTGACTGAGCTTTCTGCTTACTGAACACCTCACCCAACTTGTGATATGTTTCAGGAACCAGGGACAAATCAGGAGGAGCAGACTCACTGACCCGACTGGGGACAGCATGAGAACAGGCAGTCCTGAGGCAGTTCGCATGGCAATCAATGCTCCAACTAGTTACCTTACCAGTCACCCAATCGAACGAAGGATTGTGTTCTCTTAGCCAGGGGTATCCAAGAACCAGAGGAACATGGGGGGGAAGGCAAAATGAAAAAAAGAAATAACCTCTGAATGATTCCCCGACAACAACATCTTAACCGGTTCAGTCCTCATAGTGATCCGTGCCAGACTACTGCCGTTCAGAGTGGTTGCTTCAATGGCTTCCGGTAATTGCTCCTTGGAAAGCCCCAGCTGTTCCACTAAGTCGGCATCAATGAAGCTGTCATCGGCACCTGAATCGATGAAAGCGTTAATCGCTAAACTCTGATTCTTATTTATGAGGGTAGCAGGAAAACGAGGTCTGACAGGGCTCTTGAGAGGTTGAAACTGGCTCGCTAACAAACCTCCCAAACTTAACGAGCCGAGCAGTGTAACGGGCGCTGAGGACAAACGGAGATGTAATGTCCCGAGCTACCACAGTAGAGGCAGCTGTTGGTCTCACGTCTACGTTGGCGCTCGTCCTTAGTTAACCCGTGCCGCCCCACTTGAATAGGTTCAGGATCTGGCGGCAGGACTCCTCCACTAATCCCGTGTGAGGGAAAATGATCAACCCATTCTGGTCCACTTACTGACCAGAATGTTAACCGAGTCTCAGATTGATTAGATAGACACCACTGCTTCTCCCTCCTTCTCTCTCGGACACTATTATCTACCCGAATAGCTAAGGTGACCAAACTATCTAGGTCACTAGGCTCTGGATAGGAGATCAGCTCGTCCTTGAGTTGCTCCGACAACCCCTGGTAAAAAAACGCTTGTAGTGATTCCTCATTCCAACCACTCTCCACAGCCAATGTCCTGAATTCTATCACAAAGTCTGCCACACTGCGAGCTCCTTGGCGAAGAGAGAACATACGTTGAGCTGCGTCCTTACCTCGGACTGGATGGTCAAAAAGCTTTCTTATCTCTGCCGTGAAACCCTGGTATGACGTCATGCATGTGTCCCGTCGTTCCCAAACAGCTGAAGCCCATTCCAGAGCTCTACCACGCAGCAGCTCAATAACAAAAGCTATCCTAGCCTTATCTGTGGCGTAAGAGTAGGGCTGCAGATCAAAAACTAACCCACACTGTAAAAGAAATGAACGGCATCCTCCCAGATCTCCCTCGTACTTATCCGGTGTCGAAACCTTGGGCTCACAGAAGGAACCCGCTCCCGAATCGGCAGGTGATATGGGTGAAACAGGTGGTGGATGATCCGCCGGCAACCTGAGCTGATGCTGGATACTCGTTAATCTATCCGATAAGTTCCGGATTGAACCCGCTATCTCGTGTAGCGCCGTGTTGTGTTGTCCCAACATCTTCTCCTGCTGGGTAATTGCATGGCAAACGGAGTCCAGGTCCGCTGGGTTCATCACTGGCCAGATCGTTCTGTCAGGGTTTACCAGAATTAGACCCAGAAGCAGACCAGGACAAGGTGAATATAAAGATGGTGAGTATTTATTAATCAATGAGAACGTGGAGGTAGATAGTTCCGGGTGGAGGAGCGGGCAGCGGAGGTGGGTTGATGGGAGTGGATAGGCAGATCCAATGGATAACAACACACTGGCGACGAGCAGACAGGGATGGGGTATGGGTTCCGGGTGAATGGCTGTAGACAAAACAAACGGCGGTAAGTTAAAGGCAAGCAAGACGTACAAAACAAATAAAACAAAACAAAACAACTCTATAAACTGGAGGCTGGTTCGTGGGCACAACATACTGTTCATGGCTAACGATCCGGCAGGGAATGGATGTCAGGTCAGAGCTTTTGAAGGGGAGAGGTGATGATCAGGACAGGTGTGCAGATTACTGATGGGATACAGGTGCAGGTGAACATCGATCTCCCAACAAGCTAATTCGCCCAGCAACCAGACAGGGTGCGTTCCAGGACACCGGAAACACACTCCAGGACAGAAACACAGGCAAACACAGACTCAGGAAGCGGGATTAGTGACAGTCTCAGTGCTATGATGGGGTCTAAAACCAGACTGAAGCATTTCGTATACATTGTTTGTCTTCAGGAAGGCAGTGAGTTGCTGCGCAACAGCCTTTTCTAAAATGTTTGAGAGGAATGGAAGATTCGATATAAGCGGATTGTTTTTTATATTTTCTGGGTCAAGGTTTGGCTTTTTCAAGAGAGGCTTTATTACTGCCACTTTTAGTGTGTTTGGTACACATCCGGTGGATAATGACAGGAATGGAGGAGGTCTTTATCCTAGTGATATTGCTAAGGTGAACACCGTCATGTTTTGTTTTGCCCAACCTAGGTCGAGGCACAGACACGGTCTCAATGGGGATAGCTGAGCTGACTACACTGACTGTGCTAGTGGCAGACTCCACTATGCTGGCAGGCTGGCTAACAGCCTGCTGCCTGGCCTGCACCCTATTTCATTGTGGAGCTAGGGGAGTTAGAGCCCTGTCTATGTTGGTAGATAAGATGAAAGCACCCCTCCAGCTAGGATGGAGTCCGTCACTCCTCAGCAGGTCAGGCTTGGTCCTGTTTGTGGGTGAGTTCCAGAAGAGGGCCAATTATCTACAAATTCTATCTTTTGGGAGGGGCAGAAAACAGTTTTCAACCAGCGATTGAGTTGTGAGACTCTGCTGTAGAGCTCATTACTCCCCCTAACTGGGAGGGGGCCAGAGACAATTACTCGATGCCGACACATCTTTCTAGCTGATTTACACGCTGAAGCTATGTTGCGCTTGGTGATCTCTGACTGTTTCATCCTAACATCGTTGGTGCCGACGTGGATAACAATATCTCTATACTCTCTACACTCGCCAGTTTTAGCTTTAGCCAGCACCATCTTCAGATTAGCCTTAACATCGGTAGCCCTGCCCCCTGGTAAACAGTGTATGATCGCTGGATGATTTGTTTTAAGTCTAATACTGTGGGTAATGGAGTCACCAATGACTAGAGTTTTCAATTTGTCAGAGCTAATGGTGGGAAGCTTCAGCATCTCAGACCCCGTAACAGGAGGAGTAGAGACAAGAGAAGGCTCGGCCTCTAACTCGCTGCTTAATGGTTGAAAACCGGTTGAAAGTTTCTGTCGGCTGAATGAGCGACACCGGTTGAGCATTCCTACAGCATTTCCCTCCAGAAACCGTGAGAAAGTTGTCCGGCTGCGGGGACCGTGCGAGGGGATTTATACTAACGTTACTATCTGTACTTACTGGTGGCACAGACGCTGTTTCATCCTTTCCTATACTGAAATTACCCTTGCCTAACGATTGCGTCTGAAGCTGAGCTTGTAGCACAGCTATCCTCGCCGTAAGGCAATCGTTCTCCTGTATATTATGAGTAGAGTGACTGCAATTAGAAGGCATCACGTTAATGTTACTGCTTAGCTTCGGCTGTTGGAGGTCATGACGAACCATGTCCAGATAAAGCGTCCGGAGTGAAAAAGTTGAATGAAAATAAAAAGTTGAGGGAAAAAGCAAAAATATAAACGGTAATTTAAAAAGTAAAAACCGTAAAGTTGTCAGGTAGCAAAGTAAGGTTGGCAACAAAACGCTCAGCAACAGGTAAACAAGTCTGCAAGTTGTGACCAGAAGTTCCGTAAACAGTACCTTGGGACTGTTGGAATCATGTCACAACCAAAAAAGTGTTAAACAAAGTTGCCACCCTTTCTCTTGACGACAACTATGCAAACACTTGGCATTCTCTCTACCAGCTTCATGAGGTAGTCACCTGGAATGCATTTCAAATAACAGGTGTGCCATGTTCAAAGTTATTTTGTGGAATTATTTTCCTTCTTAATGTGATTGAGCCAGTCAGCTGTGTTGTGACAAGGTAGGGGTGGTACACAGAAGATAGCCCTATTTGGTAAAAGACCAAGCCCATATTATGGCAAGAACAGCTCAGATAAGCAAAAAGAAATGACAGTCCATCATTACTTTAAGACATGAAGGTCAGTCAATCCAGAAAATGTCAAGAACTTTGAATGTTTCTTCAGGTGCAGATGCAAAAGCCATCAAGCACTATGATGAAACTGGCTCTAATTTTTATATCACTAGGCAAGTCAGTTAAGAACAAATTCTTATTTTCAATGACAGCCTAGGAACACTGGGAAAACGGCCTTGTTCAGGGGCAGAACAACAGATTTTCTTATCTTGTCAGCTCAGGGATTTGACCTTGCAACCTTTACGGTTGCTAGTTCATTGCTCTAACCACTGCCACCTAATGAGAACCACCACAAGAAAGGAAGACCACCTTTACTGCAGAGGATGTTTATTAAAACTGCACCTCAAATTGCAGCCCAAATAAATGCTTCACAGAGCTCAAGTAACAGACACATCTCAACATCAACTGTTCAGAGGAAACTGTGTGAATCAGGCCTTCATGGACACCAATTAGAAGAGACTTGCTTGGGCCAACAAACACAAGCAATGGACATTAGACTGGTGAAAATTTGTAGCAAGTATTTTGTAATAGGACTTCAACGTAACAAAATGTGGAAAAAGTCAAGGGGTCTGAATATTTTCTGAATGCACTGTATGTGTGCGTGTATATATGTGTTTGTGTGTGTCTGGGGTTAAAAAAATAGCATCGCCACCCTGGC
Organism: Oncorhynchus masou masou; assembly: GCF_036934945.1. Taxonomy (NCBI): domain Eukaryota; kingdom Metazoa; phylum Chordata; class Actinopteri; order Salmoniformes; family Salmonidae; genus Oncorhynchus; species Oncorhynchus masou. The sequence continues at coordinate 46,483,055 of NC_088241.1, read as the reverse complement.
TGAGCACCAATAGCTGCCTGATTACGGATAGTGATGCTGCCGTGGCGACAGCTGGCGAGCTCAGAGCCTGAGGGGTTAATTGTGGCTCAGAGTGGAGTGGCTTATGACGCGGGTGTGACTGGGGAAAAGGAGGGATGGAGGAGAGGAAAGGGGGTTGTTGGATTGCAGAGCCTCGGCTGTCTTCATTTGCCTGCAGGTCACTTGTGTGATGGAATACAGCTTAACAGGAAGAGAGAGGGTGGGGGACAGGCAAGAGAGAAGGAAAGAGAGAGAGAGCGAGAGAGAGGGGGGACAGGGAGAGAGAGGGAGAGAGGATGAGAGAGAGAGAGAGAGGATGAGAGAGAGAGAGCGAGAGATTGAGAGAGACAGGGATAGAGAGGGAGAGAGGATGTGAGAGAGAGAGCTTGATGAGGAAGACAGAAGAGAGGTGGCTGGGTGTGTCGAGGGGAGATGAGGAGGGAGGGATGTAAGGACAGCAAGACTCAGAGTCACTACAGGAAGAGAAACATACAGGCAGTAAAACGAGGAGATTCACAGAGAGAGAGAGAGAGACACACACACACACACAGACAGAGACAGAGACAGAGACAGAGAGGCAGAGAGAGAGCAAGACACAAGATGAAAGACCAATGGATGCTAGTGGGAGGAGCTATAGGAGGACGGGCTCATTGTAATGGCTGGACTGGAATTAATGGAACGGTATGAAACACATCAAACATACTGAAACCACGTTTGACTCTGTTCCATTTATTCCATTCTAGTCATTACAATGAGCCCGTCCTCCTATAGCTCAATCCATCAGCCTCCACTGTGAGATACATTTGACCAAGTTAAACTCTTTACTTTAAACATCAAGCCAAAACCGGGGCATTCAGAGGAGAAAGAGACGAGAAGGAGAAACAGATAGAGATGCAAGGGAAACAGAGGGAAGATGTGCCAGGATAGAAATAGAATCCAAAGAATGGGTTTGGATCTTCTAAACCATGGCAATTTGACTGGTAAACTCATGTGTCCACTCATTGTCTCATGTCAGATGGTGTCACTCCTCCGCAGCGCTCGTCTCTCAGCCAATTTGTCTTTTAGAACGTGGAATTCATATTCAAATTTGAAAATAGAGCATCCCCTTAAAAAAAATTAAAAGATAGTTCCAAATTTCACAATATCACTGTGCTCTCATATGACACTCCATGATTTAGACAGAATAGCTAGATAAATTATTAAACGTTGTGACAGTGATGTAATAGTTTGCAATTCTGAGAAAATAAAAACCATCCTGTGTCAGGATGTTGGTCGCCAGTGCAGTGACTTGCTGTGCAGCTGTTTAACTCACTTTTTGTAGCTAGCCAGCTCACTGACACAGTGTCGAGCTCTTCCTTCACTGACATAAATAGCTTGGTTAGCCTGTCTAAATTATCCCGGAGTTGTAGACGTGCAGCCCCACAATTAAGAGGAATTGACTGTTGTCAGAAATCAGTCAGGTTGATCAGCATGTTTCTCAACGATTGTATCATTGGGTCATCTGAGCACAGTCAGCAGCTGACTTTGGAGGCTACAGCAATGACTGGTAGCAGACGAAAAGCTGCTTCATGAAAACTCATAATAATGTAAGCATAAGCGTTACTACCTATAGTAGCTTGCCAGCTAGCTTTTGTCGGAAGTTTCAACATTGTGTGTGCAGTACTACATAGGCAGCTGGTTGGTTAGCAGCATCGTTTTAGTGAAATAAGGTTTATAGTGAATGGCTAAGATGACGTTAGCAAGCTAAGGTTAATGTTGGACAAATTTATGCTCGCTTTCGTGCCATAGTCAAACTTCTGAAGCACTGCTCAATGAAGCACAAGAATTCTTAGCTAAATGTAAAACGGGGCGACTGAGACTTCCTCACCAAAAAAGCATCAACATTATGTCAGGATTTGGCCAGGTTTGTTCCGGGTTTTGGTCACTAGATGCCCCCATTGTGCTTTTTGACCTTATGTTTTTCCCTTGTTCCCCATTATTATTTGCACCTGTGCCTCGTTTTCCCTGATTGTATTTAAACCCTTAGTTTCCCTCAGTTCTGTGCTCTGTGTTTGTATGTTAGCACCCAGCCCTAGTGTTCTGTGTATTCTTGTCGTTTCCGGTGGATGCTCTTGTGGAATTCTGTTTTTGTTTTTGAGTATCTCTTGAGGCTTTTTTGTGCTATACCTACCACCTTTTGGATTTGCCATTTTGTATTGAAGGACTTCTCCTTTTTTACTTTATTAAATACACCGTCTTAAGTACTGCTGTGTCTGCCTCATCTTCTGGTTCTGCTGACTATTCGTGGCTCAGTTGGTTAAGTGACTGTTTCTCACTCCGGAGACCCAGGTTCGTAACCGGGTCCTGACACATTATTGACATATTTATTGTTTTAGCTTAGATTTATTCAGAAGGTTGAGGCAGAAATGGGGTTCAACAGATTATGTCACCCAGATAATATTTTCGAATTGCAGAACTACTTTCGAGCTATCCCATTACCCTTTGCAAGATACAAAACAGATTAGTGCAAGTGAAATCGATGCGCTATCTGACATAAGACAATGGGGTATACTCACAATGCCTGACCTGGTATTGTGATGCAATTTTTTCCAAGTTAATTTGGAATGTTCTATCAATTTATGCTGGATTGCATGGTAGGCTACTGTAGAATTTTCATTCAAATTATGCTAACTGATGTGGTTCATGGAATAGAATGTATTTTTTTAAATGTCAGTTGAGTTGACTCAACAAGTAACAGCAGAGATTGAAGGGTACACTTCCTGCCTTCACTTCCTAATTCGCTCCTAGGTTGAAGCATTGCCTTACATCAGATAGCGCATCGATTCCGACCGATATGATCTGTCTCGTATCTCACAAGAGTCATGGGATAGATCAAAGGTCGTTCAGCTACAATGTGCTGTCTAACATTAAAACATATAACCTACTAGGTGACATTGCTGTGGCTTATTATTAAATCACTGTCACAACGTGTGTAATAAGTTAGCTAGCTATTCTGCATATTTCAGAACGTTTTAATGAGAGCGCAGGGATGTCATAAATAAGGAACTATGTCTTAGTATTTGAATGGCGGATGCTCGTTAATATTCTAATTTGAATGAGTTCCACATCCAACAAGACCGATTGGTTGAGGGACGAGCATCACATAGGAGTGACACCATCTGACACGAGACAATGAAGTTGAAGATAGAGGTTAAGACAAGAGGATTCTAATTAAGTGATAATGCTCTCGAAGCTGGTGTTTGTTTCCAAACACTGGCTTCGAGGGCATTATCAGTTTTATACAATGGGTTACCAACATATTCAAATCAAATTTATTTACATAGCCCTTCGTACATCAGCTGATATCTCAAAGTATTCAAATAATGATTGACATATTTTCATTAAAAACATTATTTTTATGAATTTATTCTTACTATTTCATCCTTCCACAAGATATAGTCCCGAAATAAATCTATGGTTGCTACCCAAGCCGGCTTCATTCGTACTATGGGTTCGGTTGCCAGAGACGCGACCCAGTCTTTCAGTCTGTATCTATGTACCCAGTCGTTTGTTCTAAATGTTACATAGCCATGCTGGCTGGCAACGTTCTTATCCTTTGCTTGCTAGCTAGCCAATTTCGGCTAACTTACAGTCACGTCAAACAGCGCAGACTGAATAACAACAGTAGCTGTATTTGTTTAAGCTGTTTTCTAGTGACATTTATTTGGATACATCTGTAACAATGATCTAATGAGGCACGATTTCGCCTGGCATAGAAGATGGGCTCTCTCGTTAGGACACTGTTGTTCGGAGAAGCTAGCCAACAACACAGGTAACACCATCACTTCAAACTGAAGCTGGAAACACTGCAAACTAGCTTTTCCAATTGACATTTCTTGCCAGCTGATTCATGATTTTGACAGGCTGAGAAATGCTGTCTGCCTCTCTCTCATCCCGACTCCTATACTTTCATTACTCTGGGACAGTTGGAGATTGAATTTGAATATTGAAACAATGTTGCAAATGTTGGAGAGACAGACAGCAAGGTTTATACAAATCTCCAAGGTGGTTAAAAACTAAATGTTACTCTAAAAGAAATGTGAGATCATGTCTAGATAGTGGAGATAAAGTTTATAACTTCCCTGCCTGGGCTGATGATACAGTGGATTGCCCAGTCAGATGGAACCAAGTAAATAGGCATTTTAACGTCATAGATTTAGCCGGTGATAACTTGTGGAATAGACACTGGCTGTAATGCACTTTTAACCAATCAGCATTCACGATTAGACCCACCCATTGTATTATATCCCATAACTCTTTGCATTAATGAGGAAGAATTCTAAACTAAGGGACCAGCAATGCTAGTTAGCAAAGGCGCTTGTCCCCTGTTTCTTTTCAAAAGCTTCCGTATGGAATGATTACTTGGGTATCTTCAACCTAGCTTTGCTCCTATGGGTACACTCAAAATGGCAGCCTGTTCTATGGATTCTATTTGTTATGGTGCCAGCTCCCTACTCAGTTTAAACACACACACACGCACACACATACACACACAGGGTGGAAAGCAAGTAATTGGGCTACATTAGGCATTTTGCCAGCACACTGCAGAAATCAATTGAATAAATGTACTTATGAAATATGCAGTTATGTCCCCCCTCCTGATTCACTGAACCTTGACGACTGATAAAGAAAGCAATCTAAGGTTGTGGAGCCCAGACAGACTCATGCATGTAAAGTACTGCTCCACTTTCATTACCCCTGAATAATGTCAAAAAGAGCCTGGTTAACTCTCTCTGCACACACACACCCACCCACCCTGCATAGCCCTACAGTCTGCAGATATAACACATGGACAGATACACACATGCACACAGACACGCACACAATGTTGTAAAATACTTAAGTAAAAAATACTTCATAGTACTACTTAAGCAGTTTTTGGGGGTGTATCTGTACTTTATTATTTATCTTTTTGAAGACTTTTACTTCACTATATTCCTAAAGAAAATAATGTACTTTCTACTCCATACATATTTCCTGACACCCAAAAGTACTTGTTACATTTTGAATGCTTAGTAATACAGGAAATTGGTCCAATTCACACACATATCAAGAGAACATCCCTGGTCATCCCTACTGCCTCTGATCTGGCGAACTCACTAAACACAAATGCTTTGTTTGTTAATTATGTCTGAGTGTTGGAGTGTGCCCCTGGCTATCCATACATTTTAAAAACAAGAATGGTGGCCTCTGGTTTGATTAATATAAGGAATTTGGAATGATTTATACATTTAATAATTTGATACTTAAGTATACTTCAGCAATTACTGAAGTCTTTTTCGATTGAGGTATCTCTACTTTTACCCTGGTATGACAATTGGGTATTTTTCCACCACTGCACACACGCGTGCACACGCGCGCGCGCACACGCACACACACTCACACTCACACTCACACTCACACACACACACACACACACACACACACACACACACACACACACACACACACACACAGCAACCCTCACTCCCACCCTCCACTACACCCCCTGCCAACGACCCTGGAGGCTTTGAAGGTTGCGATGACACACAGATCTAGAAGGACAAAGACCCAGTTCTTTAGGGGAGGGGCTTCCTTTCTAGTCTCTACAGGAGAGATCTAGAGAGAGAGGTGAAGAAAGGAGGGGGTAGAAAGGAGAACTCCAAGAGTTGCAGAACAAGCAGAGATGGGAAACATGCCGTCTGGGATTTTCTATAAGTCTCGCAGAGTATGGAAGGCAGGAGGGAGAGATAGAGAGCGAGAGAGAGAGACAGGGACAGAGAAAGACTTCAACAGTTGCAGTTTCTCCATCCAAGTGGTGGAAATCAACCATTTCCAGGCACAGGGACATGTACTTGTCTGTGGCAACCTAAATGCCAGAACTGGTCAATAATCTGACATTCTCAGCACATACCTCGCCCATTCTCAGCATAATCTGACATTCTCAGGACAAACACCTACCTGGAGCTGACAGTATTCCCTCCCAAATACAGTGCATTTGGAAAGTGTTCAGACCCATTGACTTTTTTCACATTTTGTTACGTTACAGCCTTATTCTAAAATGGCTTAAATAATTTCCCCCTCATCAATCTACACGCAATACCAAATAAAGACAAATTGGAAACAGGGTTTTTGAAATGTTTTAGAAATGTATTCAAAATTAAAAACGGAAATATAGCACATGTAAGAGCAAAAACAAAGCCTTCAGGCCGAAGGACTTGTCCATAGAGCTCCAAGACAGGGTTGTGTCGAGGCACAGATCTGAGGGAGAGTACCAACAAATGTCTGCAGCATTGAAGGTGCCTAAGAACACAGTGCTCACCATCATTCTTAAATGGAAGAAGTTTGGAAGCACCAAACTTCTTCCAAGAACCCGATGGTCACTCTGACAGAGCTCCTGAGTTCTTCTGTGAAGATGGGAGAACCTTCCAGAAGGACAACGATCTCTGCAGCACTCCACCAATCAGGCCTTTATGGTAGAGTGCCAGATGGAAACCACTCCTCAGTAAAAGACGCATGACAGCCCGCTTGGAGTTTGCCAAAAGGCACCTAAAGGACTCTCAGACCATGAGAAACAAGATTCTCGGTCTCCTGAATTGCGCAGCGTATCTACTGCCTAGGTTCCTTCCCAGGTTGTGTCACAACCGGCAGTGACCGGGAGTCCCAAAGGGCGGCACTCAATTGGCTCAGCGTTGTCCGACTTAGGGGAGGGTTTGGCCGGGGGGATTTACTTGGCTCATCGCGCTCTACCGACTCCTTGTGGTGGGCCGGGATCCTGCAGGCTGATTTCGGTCATCAGTTGAACAATATTTCCTCCGACACATTGGTGCAGCTGGCTTCCGGGTTAAGCTAGCGGGTATGAAGAAATGCGGCTTGGCAGGTCATGTTTCGGATGATGCATGACTCGACCTTCGCCTCTCCCGAGCCCGTTGGGGAGATGTAGGGATGAGACAAAATCGTAATCACGATATTGGGGAGAAAAAGGGGGTAACAATTACAAAAACAAACATAAAAATAAGTAAAAACAGAAACAAGGTTCTCTGGTCTCATGAAACCAAGATAGAACTCTTTGGCCTGAATGCCAAGTGTCACATCTGGAGGAAACCTGGGAACTATCCCTACGGTGAAGCATGGTGGTGGCAGCATCATGGTGTGGGGATGTTTTCAGTGGCAGGGACTGGAAGACTAGTCAGAATCGAAGGAAAGATAAACGGTGCAAAGTACAGAGAGAGCCTTGATGAAAATCTGCACCAGAGCGCTCAGGACCTCAGACTGGGGCGACGGTTCACCTTCCAACTGGACAACCATCGTCCTCACAACCACAGAACACATGTAATCAGTCCAGCCCAGGACCTCCACATCTGGCTTCTTCATCTGCGGGTTCATCTGAGGGGTGGTGGGGGAAAAAAGCCTTTTTGTGGGAAAACTCATTCTGATTGGCAAGGCCTGGTTGACAAGTGGGTGGGCCTATGCCTTCCAAGAGCCACCCATGGCTGCACCACTGCCCAGTCATGTGAAATCCATAGATTAGGGCTTAATGAATTTATTTTGATTGAATGATTTCCTTATATGAACTGTAACTCAGTAAAATATTTGAAATTGTTGCATGTTGCGTTTATATTCTTTCTCTGTATACATGATCAATTACAAATCTTTGAATCAGCTATTAAAGACTATCAGAACACACTGGATTATCCAATTACATTGAATGATCTACAGGACAAAATACAAACCCTCCAACCCAAATAGGCCTGTAGTGTTGATGGTATCCTAAATGAAATGATAAAATATACAGACCACAAATTCCAATTGGATTTACTTAAATTATTTATCACCATCCTCAGCTCTGGCATCTTCCCCAATATTTGGAACAAAGGACTGATAACCCCAATCCACAAAAGTGGAAACAAATTCGACCCAATTAACTACCGTGGGATATGCATCAAAAGCAACCTTGGGAAAATCCTCTGCATTATAATTAACAGCAGATTCATACATTTCCTCAGTGAAAACAATGTACTGAGCAAATTACCGTACGACGGACCAGGTATTCATCTTGCACACCCTAATTGACAAACAAACAAAACCAAAACAATGGCAATGTCTTCTCATGCTTTGTTGATTACATAAAAGCTTTGGACTCAATTTGGCATGAGGGTCTGCTATACAAATTGAGGGAAAGTGGTGTTGGGGGAAAAACATTCAACATGATTAAATCCATGTACACAAACAACAGGTGTGCAGTTAAATTGGCAAAATCTACACACATTTGTGACCCAATTCAGGAAACTAGGCATATGTCGCAAGTCACGACTTCACAGGGGAGCCGTTTGAACGTTAAAAAAATATGGTTTTATCCAAATGCGTTTTTTTGGCAGAAATGCCTTCTCGAACATGTGAACTTTCATGTGCATTAATATCAAACTTGTATGCCATCTGTAAATACAAATATGATTGTTAAATTACAAGCCTAATTGGTTTAGCCACCGAACAAGGGAGCAACCTTCCAGCTTGCCATGATTGGCAGAGATAATGAGTGGCTGGACATGCCGAGAGATGAGTTTGGATTGGTCTGCCATATAGCACGTGTCTGTCTATTGGAGCTGGTCAGTATGTGTAGGTAATCATGTCGAACGCGGCTTTAAAAAAATGTCTTGCGTAGTAAAACTGCATAAACCTAATGTCGAGTTAAAGTGTACTGTTAGCCAGCTTATGTTAGCTGGCTGGCTGGCTCGCTAGCTAACGTTATGTGCATGCTCTTCACTTTCTGGAGGACCGAGTTTTGAAATCAGTGTAATTCGAGTATGAAAGCTAAGGAGATGGTCAGTCTGGATTACATCTTCAAACAAGGGCAAACATGCATGGCATCAGACAGGATAGTCTAGCTAGCTACATTTCAAGATATTACACATTTCTAATTTAGATTGAAAGTGGTTTAATTTCAAGTGTACTGTTAGCTAGCCAACGTTAGCTGGCTGGGTCGCTAGCTAACATTATGTGTATGATGTTATTCTTCGTATATCAGACACATTTGCTTGACTAGTTATAGCCATAGAACTGGTTGGTTAGCTACCTGCAGATTCATACAGAGTAGTAACATCATGAGTTGTGATTATGGTCCATTGTTTAGCTAGTGAGCTAGCTAGCTAGCTACATGTCTTAACAAAGGACTCCACTATGCAAGTATCCATTTCAATAGAATGTCACTGGAACTGTTCATAGACGTACTAGCTGGTAAATTCGCTCTGGCAGTCTACTCGGATTTCAGACCACGGGTAAGATAGTCTAGTTAGCTACATTTTCAGATATTACGTGTTTCTAATTTTGACTAAATATTAATAATATAACATTACGTCATGTGTTGGGATTCATTGTTTACCTAACTAGCTACATTTGAAGTCAGGTTTACACCTTAGCCAAATACATTTAAACCCAGTTTTTCACATTTAATCCTAGTAAAAATTCCCTGTCGTAGGTCAGTTAGGATTTTCACATTATTTTAAGAATGGGAAATGTCAGAATAATAGTAGAGAATTATTTATTTCAGCTTTAATTTCTTTCATCACATTCCCAGTGGGTCAGAGGTTTACATACACTCAATTAGTATTTGGTAGTATTGCCTTTAAATTGTTTTACTTGGGTCAAACGTTTCGGGTAGCCTTCATCAAGCTTCATCAAGCACCCAATAAGTTGGGTGAATTTTGGCCCATTCCTCAAATCAAAAATCAAATCAAAATCAAATCAAAATCTACTCCTGACAGAGCTGGTGTAACTGAGTAAGGTTTGTAGGTGTTATGATAAACTAGGAGTGGTGGGTGGAATCAGGCGCAGAGAGCAGGGTTCAGTCATTGTCAATTTATTTCACCGGCGTAACAAAAACGGTCACGCCAACACACAGGCGTGTACAAGTTCTCAGTCCAAACAACAGGACAAAATAGTCTAGAGAATAAAGACACAAACAAAATAAACACCATCCAAACAGAGTAACAAGAAACAAGCCCGCACAAATACCCAGCAGGCCTAGTGCCCTTAAATAGCCTACAAACAAACCCTAACACAAAACAGGTGTACCCAATTACCCAATAATCAAAACAAACGGAAAGGGAATCGACGGCAGCTAATAGGCCGGCGACGACGACCGCCGAGCACCGCCCGAAGAGGAAGAGGCACCATCTTCGGATAGGTTCGTGACAGTAGGTCTCCTTGCTTGCACACACTTTTTCAGTTCTGCCCACAAATTCTCTATATATGATTGAGGTCAGGGCTTTGAGGTCAGGGCCTCTCCAATACCTTGACTTTGTTGGAAGTATGCTTGGGGGTCATTGTCCATTTGGAAGACCCATTTGTGACCAAGCTTTCACTTCCTGACTGATGTCTTGAGATGTTGCTTCAATATATCCACATAATTTTCCATCCTCTTGATGCAATCTATTTTGTGAAATGCACCAGTCCCTCCTGCAGCAAAGCACCCCCACAACATGATGCTGCCATCCCCGTGCTTCACGGTTGGGATGGTGTTCTTCAGCTTGCAAGCCTCCCCCTTTTCCCTCCAAAAATAACAATGGTCATTATGGCCAAACAATTCTATTTTTGTTTCATCAGACCAGAGGACATATCTCCAAAAAGTACGATCTTTGTCCCCATGTGCAGTTGCAAACCGTAGTCTAGCTTTTTTCTGGAGGTTTTGGAGCAGTGGCGTTTGGAGATTGCTCCCAAGGATGAACAAGAATTGTGGAGGTCTACAAAACATTTTCTGAGGCTGGTTTCTTCTGATTTTCTTTTGATGTTAAGCGAAGAGGCACTGAGTTTGAAGGTAGGTCTTGAAATACATCCACAGTTGCACCTCCAATTGACTCAAATGATGTCAATTAGCCTATCAGAAGCTTCTAAAGCCATGACATCATTTTCTAGAATTTTCTAAGCTGTTTAAAGGCACAGTCAACTTAGTGTATGCAAACTTCTGACCCACTGGAATTGTGATACAGTGAATTATAAGTGAAATAATATGTCTGTAACAATTGTTGGAAGATTACTTGTGTCATGCACAAAGTAGATGTCCTAACCGACTTGCCAAAACTATAGTTTGTTTTAACAAGATATTTGTGGAGTGGTTGAAAAACGAGTTTTAATGACTACAACCTAAGTGTATGTAAACTTCAGACTTCAACTGTATCTAGCTACATTTCTTAAGAGAAGACTCTCTTCTTAGTGTGCCAGAGCACAGAATAACTGGTCAAATTTGAACGCTCAACACCCGTTGAATATGTCCAGTGTCAGTATAGTCGGCAACACAGCGTAATTCAATTGTTGCCAGCAGCACAGTTGCAGTCACCAACATTCTAAATAACATGAAAACAGTCTAACCAGCTCTGCTAGTGTGAGTACAATTGTCAGAGTGGGGTGTTCTCTCATTATGTGTCTGTAAGTAGCTAGCCAATGTTAGCCAGTTAGCTAGGGTGCTTGACTGTCGTTGTGAGGTCAGAGCTTTTGGGTCAACGCTACTTATTGGCCAGAGCCTGCAGTGTGCGCACTTAACGTGAAACGCTCTGCATTTATGAACGGACAATCTGACAGCACAGTTGCAGTCACTAACACTCTGGATAACATAACAGCCTAACCAGCTTTGCTAGGGCAAGTAATGTTCTGTGAGCTGTTCTCTCTCTCTTAAATATCTGGAAGTAGCTGGCAAGTTAGTACAGAACGCTCGGATCAACCTTTAAAAAGATGGGTGGGGCTAAGGCTTAAGAGGGTGTGAACAATGCTGAATGGGTATAGACAAAGAAGGGCTCTCCAGTAGTAGCACCAAAACATTGAAAGATGGTTTTCTCAAAAATGAGATCACAAGTTGATCAACTTTCAAAGCAGAATTATTTTCCCATTGTTTCCTCAAATGCAGTGTATGATATACCGTTTTGTAGCTCTGAGTCTCTACTTTTATCCAATGTAACAAGAAATTCAAATTTTGCTACTAAAGACCAAACCCAGGTGGGGAGTCACATTTATTTCCACAGAGCCTTGGATTGAAACAGGGATGCAATCAATCAATCATTGCAATCAATGAATTGGCGAGCGTACGAGAACAGTCTGCAGCCCCCGGCCTCACCCTACTGTCCCCAACCAAGGAGGGCTGGGTGTGACACCTGTTTGGGTGTGACCGCAGTATGTAAGACATCCCGTGGTTTTACTATCTGCAGGAAGTCAGCTGTATGGAAACCTGCAGGAAGGAGAACATTATAGTGTGAACTGCGACAAAAGGCAGATATACTATTGAGCCCTCGTGCTATCAACCTCGGACTATCTTAATCTGTACTGACAAACCAATCGGCTTTTCTGTTCTGTCACTGTTTCCACACATCTGTTAACTGCCACATAGACAAAAGAGGTTGTACTTTTTCTATAAAAGCTGAGGCCCAACTATGTTTGTTGGGCTCTTAACTCTGCACTGTTGAGTGGATTGTTAACCCGCTCCATTTTTGCAAATCTTATCATAAAGTTGCTGTTTGAAGAATTCTACAGGCTCTGGTTAGAATTTCCACCACAGTCCACTCACCAACCAAGAATTTACAAAATGTGACAAACACCAAATTGAAACTCTGCATTCATAATTCTGCAAAAACATCCTCTGTGCACAATGTACAACAACAGCACCCGATGTCAGCACCCGATGTCACAGGAAGGCCAAAAAGGTCATCAAGGACATCAACCACCCTAGCAACGGCCTGTTCACCCTGCTATCATCCAGAAGGTGAGGTCAGTACAGGTGCATCAAAGCTGGGACCGAGAGACTGAAAACAGCTTCTATCTATCACTGGCCGGCCTCCTCCCAGTACACTGCCCTGAACTTAGTCACTGTCACTAGTCGGCTACCACCCTGTTACTCAACCCTGCACCTTAGAGGCTGCTGACCTATTTACATAGAGATGGAATCACTGGTCACTTTAATAATGGAAACTGGTCACTTTAATAATGTTTACATACTGTTTTACTCATTTAATATATACTGTATTCTAGTTAATGCCATCCTATTAAACTATTGCTGTACATATAATATTCTAAGTTTGGACACACCTACTCATTCAAGGGTTATTTCTGTATTTTAATTATTTTCTATTTTATAAAATAATAGTGAAGACATCAACACCATGAAACCACCCCCACCCCCCAAAAGGTGTTAAACAAATCCCACAATATTTTATGTTTTAGATTCTTCAAAGTAGCCACCATTTGCCTTGATGACTACTTTGCACACTCTTGGCATTCTCTCAACCACCTTCATGAGGAATGCTTTTCCCACAGACCTGAAGGAGTTCCCACATATGCTGAGCACTTGTTGGCTGCTTTTCCTTCACTCTGCAGTCCAACTCATCCCAAACATCTCAATTGGGTTGAGGTCAGGTGATTGTGGAGGCCAGGTCGTCTGACGCAGCACTCCATCACTCTCCTTCTTGGTCAAATAGCCCTTACACAGCCTGGATGTGTGTTGGGTCATTGTCCTGTTCAAAAAGTATAGTCCCACTAAACGCAAACCAGATGGGATGGCTTATCGCTGCAGAATGCTGTGGTAGCCATAATGGTTGTGTACCTTGAATTTTAAATAAATCAATGACAGTGTCACTAGCAAAGCACACCCATATCATCACACCTCTTCCTACATGCTGTACGGTGGAAACCACACATGCAGAGATCATCCGTTCACCTACTCTGCATCTCACAAAGACACGGCGGTTGGAACCAAAAATCTCAAATTTGGACTAAAGGACAAATTTCCACTGACATAATGTCCATTGTTCATGTTTCTTGCCCCAAGCAAGTCTCTTCTTCATCTTAGTGTCCTTTAGTAGTGGTTTGCAGCAATTCAACCATGAAGGACTGATTCATGCAGTCCCCTCTGAACAGTTGATGTTGAGATGTGTCTGTTACTTGAACTCTGTGAAGCATTTATTTTGGCTGCAATTTCTGGCTGGTAACTAATGAACTTATCCTCTTCAGCAGAGGTAACTCTGGGTCTTTCTTTCCTGTGGCAGTCCTCACGAGAGCCAGTTTCTTTGATGGTTTTTGCAACTGCACTTGAAGAACCTTGAAAAGTTCTTGACATTTTCAATATTGACTGACATTCATGTCTTAAGGTAATGATTTTTCTTTGCATATTTGAGCTGTTCTTGCCATAATATGGACTTGATCATTTACCAAATAGGGCTACCTTGTCACAACACAACTGATTAGCTTAAACAATAAGAAGGAATCAATGAGTAGGTGTGTCCAAACTTTTGACTTATACTGTATATATATATATATATATATATATATATATATATATATATATATATATATATAAAATTAACAAACAGTTAATTCAGAAAGAATTCAGACCAGGTTTTTAGAAATGAATGGAAATGTATAAAATGTTTAAAAAAACTGAAATATAACATTTACATAAGTATTCAGACCCTTTACTCAGTACATTGCTGAAGAACCTTTGGTAGCGATTACAGCCTTGAGTTTTCTTGGGTATGACACTACAAGCTTGGCACGCCTGTATTTGGGGAGTTTCTCCCATTATTCTCTGCAGATCCTCTCAAGCTCTGTCAGGTTGGTTGGGGAGCGTTGCTGCACAGCTATTTTCAGGTCTCTCTAGAGATGTTAGATCGGGTTAAAGTCTGTGTTCTGGCTGGGGCACCCAAGGACTTTCAGAAACTTGTCCCGAAGCCACTCCTGCATTGTCTTGGCTGTGTGCTTAGGGTTGGTATTGGAAGGTGAACCTTCGCCCCAGTCTGAGGTCCTGACTGCTCTGGAGCAGGCTTTCATCAAGGATCACTCTGTACTTTTCTCCGTTCATCCGTCGTCTCCCAGTCCCTGCCGCTGAAAAACATCCCCACAGCATGATGCTGCCACCACCATGCTTCACCATAGGGATGGTGCCAGGTTTCCTCCAGACGTGACGCTTGGCATTCAGTCCAAAGAATTAAATTTTGTTTCATCAGACCAGAGAATTTTCATGGTCTGAGAGTTCTTTAGGTGCCTTTTGGCAAACTCCAGGTGGGCTGTCATGCATCATTTACTGAGGAGTGGTTTCAGTCTGGCCTCTCTACCATAAATGCCTGATTGGTGGAGTGCTGCAGAGATGGTTGTCCTTATGGAAGGTTCTCCCATCTCCACAGAGGAACTCAGGAGCTCTGTCAGAGTGACAATCGGGTTCTTGGTCACCTCCCTGACCAAGGCCCTTCTCCCACCAATTGTTCAATTTGGCTGGGTGGAAGCTCTGAGAAGTTTCAAACTTCTTCCATTTAAGAATGATTGTGGCCATAGTGTTCATGGGGACCTTCAATGCTGCAGACATTTTTTGGTACCCTTCCCCAGATCTGGGCCTTGACACAATCCTGTCCTTATATAGACAGGTCTATGCCTTTCCAAATCATGTCCAATCAATAGGTGTCCACCACAGGTGGACTCCCATTGATCATCTCAAGGATGATCAATGGAAACAGGATGCACCTGAGCTCAATTTCGAATCACTTAACAAAGGGTCTAAATACTTATTTAAATAAGGTATTTCTGTTTTTTTATACATTTGCACACATTTCTAAAAATCCGTTTATACCTTGCCATTATGGGGTTGTAACATGTACGCTGGGAGTTGGGAAGCAAGTACAGGGAGTGAATAATTGAATAAACAAACAAACATGGAACAAAACAAGAAACATGAAAAGAGTACAGACTTGAAACAGACACAGAGTCAATAACGCCTGAGGAAAGAACCAAATGGAGTGACAGATATAGGGAGATAATCAGGAAGGTGATGGAGTCCAGGTGAGTCTCATAAGGCGCAGGTGCGTGTAATGATGGTGACAGGTGTACATAATAATGAGGAAACTGCCGACAACGAGCGCCAGAGTCGGAGCAGAGGTAGACGTGGCAGGGGAATTGTGTGTGCATTGATGGGGATTTGTTTTTTATTTAATCCATTTTAGAGCAGAATTAGGCTGATACACGCTAATGATCAAAATCCAGAAAAGAGCCTTCAAATTCCACAACTACCTAAAAGGAAGCGATTCCGAAACCTTACATAACAAAGCCATCACCTACAGAGAGATTAACCTAGAGAAGAGTCCTAGAGCTAGTCCTGGGGCTCTGTTCACAAACACAAACATACCTCACAGAGCCCCAGGACAGCAACACAATTAGACCCAACCAAATCATGAGAAAACAAGAAGATAATTACTTCACACAAGAAAACAGAGCTAACTGGAATGCTATTTGACCCTAAACAGAGAGTACACAGTGACAGAATTCCAGACCACTGTGACTGACAGAATTAAGGAAAGTTTTGACTACGTACAGACTGATTGAACATAGCCTTGCTATTGAGAGAGGCCACCGTTGGCAGACCTAGCTTTTAAGAGGCTATGGCACACTGCCCACAAAACTGAGCTGCACTTCCTAACCTCCTGCCAAATGTATGACCATATTAGAGACACATATTTCCCTCAGATTACAAAGACCCACAAAGAAATTGAAAACAAATCCAATTTTTTATAAACTTCCATATCTATTGGGTGAAATACCACAGTGTGCCATCACAGCAGCAAGATTTGTGACCTGTTGCCACAGGAAAAGTGCAACTAGTGAAGAACAAACACTATTGTAAAATCAACCCATATTTATGTTTATTTATTTTCAATTTTTTATTTGAACTATTTGCGCATCGTTCCAACACTGTATATAGACATAATATAAAACTTGAAAACTTTGAAACTTTTGTGAATGTAATGTTTACTGTTCATTTTTGATTGTTTACATGAATTTCACTTTTGTTTATCTATTTTACCTGCATTGGCAATGTAAACGTGTTTCCAATGCCAAAAAAGCCCTTTGAATTGAATTAAATTGAGAGAGAGAGAGAGAGAGAGAGAGAGAGAGAGAGAGAGAGAGAGAGAGAGAGAGAGAGAGAGAGAGTTGGCATACTGCCTCACTTCCCAAATTGTTTCCAGCAGCTTCGAAGAGGAAATACCATTCTGGGAGCAAGATCCTTTTGTCTGTGTAAAACATTATTGCCATTGTGTCTGTCTGAGGATTTTAAACTAAAACACCTGCCCCGAAACAGAGGCCCAGGTTAGAGGAGACTGGAGGGTTTGATTTACTGTTGTATCTTTATTGGAGGTTTGCTTTCAAACCATGAAAGCCAAAGCCAAAATGGACTTCAAGAAATGGCCCAGATTTGAACCTGTATGTGTGTGATTAGCGTTTAGCATAATTATTCATATTTGGAGGGAAACTGTTCATAGAAAAATAGCCAAATCGTACCAAAACACCCTATTCACTATACACTGCACTACCTTTGACCAGGGTCCATAGAGAATAGGCTGTCATTTGGGATGCATATCTTGTTCTTCTTTATGAATAGGATTAGCCTCTATCTCTCATCTTATTGTATCTCTACCTACCTTGGCCACTTCATATTGCTCTTCACTCCCCTTCCATCTCTAATAAAGCTGTCTTCCATTCTAAGAGCTCTGAGACACTGGCTCTGTTGAAAAGCCCAAGATGTACTGTAGAATGCATATTTGTGGTAAAGAAGTATAGAAATGTGTGAAAATGTT
>NC_088241.1:46430422-46460422 GCF_036934945.1 Oncorhynchus masou masou | reverse complement strand
AGCTTTTCTGGCTCGTGCAGAGCTTTACTCTATTCAGTGAAATATGATTATTTCCCACAATGCCCATTGGAATTTGATACTCAACCCGAATGATCAATCAGATGTATTTGTAAAGACATTTTCACATCAGCAGTTGACACAAAGTGATTTACAATAACCTGGCCCTAGACACAAAAATGCAAGCAGAAGCAAAATCATATTGTCCACAAATCATGTTAGTAAAAATGTGGCCTTACTGGTTGATAACATGTCGAGGGCAGACAGACTACACTGTACAGGTCCACGCTCGGCAGATTGAGACAACGACATGGAAAGGGCTTGGCCCCCGACAGAGGAACACAAAACCCAGAGACGTATCAAAGTCCGTCTGAAACGCGACGTTGATCGATGTTATCTGAGAAACCTGCGGCCATATTCTACTCCCCCCACTATCTCAACACGCACAACAATTCAGTTAGCGCTCCTCTCCCACAACACGTAACAAGATTAGCGCCGAGTGAGGAGCCACGGCGATACACATCTCTCCCCTCGCTCGCTCATGTTTCATTCCTGTTAGGAAATAAATAAATGAGGAGAAATAAAGCTCTGCTGTTAACAATGGGCCTTCCTTCCTTCATCTGCATTCAGAAGCGCTACCTATTGTTGATCACCTGAATTCTAGCGTGTTTGCTTATCTCGCCGACACACTCCCATGCCCTCTACACTGTATTCCTTGTGGCATTTGAATGTTGCAGGCTACATTTACTTTTAATAATCCAATTCAGTGTATCCAATGTGTTTATATTAGCTTTGAGCCACTTGTCATATCATTGACATTCACTTTGAATATCTAGCTACAGTGCGTCTTTCCTGAACACGTGTATTTGTTTTGGAAGACCTACTGTATGTCGATAATGGCTACGCTATTGTAATGTCTCTGGCTATAATAGTACTGACTGACTGTCATGTGTGTCATGGTTGTATGTAAAAGGTTTGCCTACTGTATACAGCTTGACCTCAGAGTTAATGTGAGTATTAATGGTTAATAGGTAAGGCCATGGGGTTTAATATATCATCAAATTATATTATATATCTGAGCTAACAACAGATCAGCTATAAGAAACCATCGATTTGTGTGTGTGTGTTAGGGGGGCGTGCGTGCGTGTGTGCGCGCGCGCGCGAGCGAGCGTGTGTGATATTAAAATAGGAAATCTAAACTAGAGACAGACAGAATATTTCCTCTCCCTCCTCCTGTCACCGAATCCTCTGATAATCCGACAACCTGTCGGTCGTTATGTAACGAAGGCTGGCTTCTTAAAATACGTTCCCACAGTCCTCCTGGTGATGGCCTGTTAAAACATGGTATAATCCCAGGATCCCCCTGGGTCTGTCATTACATGGTATAATCCAACAACACCCCCCCATCCTCCACCGCCACATGGTTCTGGTGCCATGGGTCTTGCCAGCTGCTACCAATTCTTATAATCTTCATCTACATCATGATTCTCTTCATGTGGTCCCTCCTTATAAGGATCAGCTAGAGTAGAAAACCTCCCATTTAGTCAAAAACCTCCCATAGAGTCAAAAACCTCCCATTTTGCAGCATTGGTTTCACCTGTTGGATCTTGGTTGCTTTTCATATGTGATATAACTGCATTGTCTGTAATGTCCCAGGGATGTAACACACTACATGCCTGTCTTGTCCGTGTGGTGTGGTTTTTACCTCCTTGTTGCATGGACAGAAATACAATGATGTCATTGTGACTGTGTGTAATCTGTTTTCTCCGAGGGTGATCTGGCACCACCAGACCTCCACACAGAGCCTGTACACATGCACTTCCCCTCCCAGCAGCCCCCTGTGTAAACGTATCACAGAAAATGTGCCTTTTCTTGATAACCCTGACTCACTGACTAAACTGTGCTGTGCCAGTCTTCAAGTGCAGGTGAGGGAGTGTTATACACGGTTATACAATGGTAGGCAGTTTTTTGGGATGAGTCTGGTCCTGGAAGCAGAACTGGGATTCGATGGAGCAGTGTGCGGAAGGTTACGAGAGAATGAGGTTGGCGAAGCAAGCACGGCGGCGCGGAAGGAAGCCAGAGAGTCAGCCCCAAAAATTTCTTGGGGGGGACTCACAGGGAGTATGGCGACGTCAGGTAGGAGACCTGCGTCAACTTCCTGTGGTTACCGGGGGGCTAGAGAGACCGGGCAGGCACCGTGTTATGCTGTGGTGCGCACGGTGTCCCCAGTGCGGGTGCATAGCCCAGTGCAGTATATTCCATGTCCCCAGTGCGGGTGCATAGCCCGGTGCAGTATATTCCAGCTCCGCGTATCGGCCGGGCTCGATTGAGCGTCGAGCCAAATGCCATGAAGCTGGCTCTACGCATCTGGTCCCCAGTGTGTCTCCTTGGGCCGGCTTACATGGCACCAGCCTTGCGCACGGTGTCCCCGGTTCACCTGTATAGTCCAGTGCGGGCTATTCCACCTTGCGCACTGGCAGAGCGACCGGGAGTATTCAACCAGGTAAGGTTGGGCAGGCTCGGTGCTCAAGAGCTCCAGTGCGCCTGCACAGTCCAGTCTACCCAGTACCACCTCCACGCACCAGCCCTCCGGTGGCAGCTCCCCGCAACAGTCTTCCTGTGCGTGTCCTCGGCCCAGTACCACCAGTGCCAGCACCACACATCAGGCCTACAGTGCGCCTCGCCTCTCCAGCGCTGCCAGAGCCTTCCTCCTCTCCTGCGCTGCCGGAGTCTCCCGCCTGTTTAGCGCTGCCAGAGCCTTCCTCCTCTACAGCGCTGCTGGAGTCTCCTGCCTGTTCAGAGCAGCCAGAGCTGCCAGTCTGCATGGAGCAGCCAGAGCTTCCAGTCTGCATGGAGCAGCCAGAGCTGCCAGTCTGCGTGGAGCAGCCAGAGCTGTCAGTCTGCATGGAACAGCCAGAGCTGCCAGTCTGCATGGAGCAGCCAGAGCTACCAGTCTGCATGGAGCAGCCAGAGCTGCCAGTCTGCATGGAGCAGCCAGAGCTGCCAGTCTGCATGGAGCAGCCAGTCTGCAAGGAGCTGCCAGTCTGCAAGGAGCTGCCAGTCTGCAAGGAGCTGCCAGTCTGCAAGAAGCCGCCAGAGCTGCCAGTCAGCATGGAGCAGCCAGAGCTGCCAGTCAGCATGGAGCAGCCAGAGCCGTCAGTCTGCCAGGATCCGCCAGTCAGCCAGACTCTTCCAGATCCGCCAGTCAGCCAGGATCGTCCAGATCCACCAGTCAGCCAGGATCCGCCAGTCAGCCAGACACTTCCAGATCCGCTAGTCAGCCAGGATCTGCCAGAACCGCCAGTCAGCCAGACTCTTCCAGATCCGCCAGTTAGCCAGGATCTGCCAGAACCGCCAGTCAGCCAGGATCTGCCAGAACCGCCAGCCAGCTAGGATCTGCCAGAGCCTTCCTCCTCTCCTGTGCTGCCGGAGTCTCCCGCCTGTCCGGCGCTGCTGCAGTTGTCTCCCAGCTGTCCGGCGCTGCAGGAGTCTGAAGAGCCCCTCTGTCCAGAGCTGCCCCTCTGTCCCGAGCTGCCCCTCTGTCCCGAGATGCCCCTCTGTCCCGAGCTGCCCCTCTGTCCCGAGCTGCCCCTCAGTCCAGTGTCATTAAGTAGGGTCGCCGTGGCTCGGAGGCAACGGAAGCAGACAAGGTGGGGGACTAAGACTACGGTGTAGTGGGGGCCACGTCCAGCACCAGAGCCGCCACCGCGGACAGATGCCCACCCAGACCCTCCCCGATAGGTTCAGGTTTTGCGGCCGGAGTCCGCACCTTGGGGTGGGGGGTACTGTCACACCCTAACCATAGTTTGCTTTGTATGTTTCTATGTTTTGGTTGGTCAGGGTGTGATCTGAGTGGGCATTCTATGTTGGATGTCTTGTTTGTCTATTTCTATGTCTGGCCTGATATGGTTCTCAATCAGAGGCAGGTGTTAGTCATTGTCTCTGATTGGGAACCATATTTAGGTAGCCTGGGTTTCACTGTGTGTTTGTGGGTGATTGTTCCTGTCTCTGTGTTTTCACCAGATAGGACTGTTTAGGTTTTCACTCACTTATTGTTTTGTTAGTTATTTCATGTCAAGTTCCTTTATTAAAGAACATGAATAACCACCACACTGCATTTTGGTCTGCTTCTCCTTCACCAGAGGAAAACCCTTACAGCCAGCTAGTGAATATTCTGAAGAGCTGCTTCCAGAAGTCGAATCATGACAATAAACGCTAACCTGCCACTGGTAGCCTGGGATACAAACCCTCTGACGGAGCTGCTCCAGAATAAATCAGTGAAGTGAAACAACAGTGAAGCGGAGAGTTATTATACAATGTGGATTCCAGGCTATGACACTGGTTAGACACCATAATCACCAGCAAAAAAAGTACACTAGATCCACCAGGCGAGCCACTACAACAGTCTGTGGATGTGGTTCTTATTGATGTTCACTTGAGGTCTTTACTCTTAAGGTTATGACACTAGTTGGACATGATACAGAGATCCACAGTCCAGCCGAAGACCCATCCATTTTCGAAGAGTCTCATTGTGTGCCCACCATTGCATATATGTCCTACTGGGCAATTCATTTTCCTGATGCATGTGAGACTCTATTTAGATAAATGGTGCAGATATCTGAATGGCAAACATTAAAGCCTGACTGGTAGATTTATAGATCAATCTGCAAGCCTGCTGAAAACACCACGGATCAGCTCTTTCTTTCCCTGCAAAGGTTCCTTTTCCTTCACCACAACGTCTTTAAAGAAAGATTACACTAATAATTAATAATATATTGGCGGCAATAAAACAGTGGGATTTATACAAGTCATTTTTTTCCCTGAGTTTGTGGTGATGTGTACTTGATGATGTGATGTTATTAGCTCATTTTGAAATGTTTACAAGGCAATAATCCACACTGCACTCTTGTATGCTTTAAGTGAAGCGAGAAAAACTGCCCAACTGAGCATTTTTCTTAGGAGACTATGTTGGGCAGTAGGAGAGACCAGGGGAACAAAGTAATTGGGGTCACTTGTAATAGCTTAACAACTCAAATTAGAAACTACTTAGAAAGCTTTTATCCAGTGTGCTAATGCTTGGTTATTGTCTCTTGAACTGACCGTTGATTTGCTATGGCTCTACTCATCAATCTAGCAAGAAGGCAATATTTGGAGTAATGTAGTCCTGTGTTCCCCCCATAAATGGATTATTTATGTATGGGAAAGAAAACCCATATGACCCAGTACATAATGCAAGTATAATAAACCATATACAAATATAAAAATATTGTAGTGAATTCATGACCTGTGAATGAATTAGTCCTTTTCATGCTTTATAATGTCTATATATAGTTGCAATCAGTTTTTAGCAACATCTACCCAAAATATTTCACATTCTTTATTACTTTACCCAAAATATCATGGCATTAGTGATAGTCAAAAAAGCTCGCTTTATTTTGGTTCTACTGTGTTTACGTCTCCGGTGTAAAAAAAGAACAACAACAAAAAACATTTTGGACTTCCACACTTCCACACACATACTTATCTTAGGTTTAGGGAAGTGTGTAGGTCACATTCTTTATCGTACAGCTATGAAAGTTATATATTTAGAACCATATCCTCGGTAGGAATCTAGCGATGGCTGTGTGTCGGTGGGTGTCAACCTTTTCTGAAGACGGCCCCTTTGAGGGGATGTGGCAAAGAGCTGACAAAATGGATTGTAATGAAGAACTGGATAGAGCCAGAGACAACGTTTATTCGACAGACAAAAAAAGTGTTTTGAGACCCTAAAGTAACTATACACTTCCCTATGTATTTCTTTGGACAGTGAAGCTAAAACCTTTCATTTGGCTGTATGACCCAGCATTTTGGTTTTATAAGAGTCGAAATTGCAGAATGTTACCTTTTATTTGAGGGTATTTTCATAAGTATTTGTACAAATTCACTTACAGTGTATTACATTTTGTCAAAAGTTTAGTATTTGGTCCCATAGTCCTAGCACGCAATGACTAAATCGAGCTTGTGACTCTACAACTTGTTGGATGCATTTGCAGTTTGTTTTGGTTGCATGTTAGATTATTTTATTCCAAATTTAAATGAATGGTAAATAATATATTGTGTCATTTTGGAGCCGCTTTTATTGTGAATAAGAGTAGAATATGTTTCTAGAAACACAGAAGCATCTCAAGGTCCTGAAGTGGCCTAGCCAGTCTCCAGACCTGAACCCAATAGAACATCTTTGGAGGGAGCTGAAAGTCCGTATTGCCCAGCGACAGCCCCGAAACCTGAAGGATCTGGAGAAGGTCTGTATGGA
This sequence comes from Oncorhynchus masou masou, assembly GCF_036934945.1. Lineage (NCBI taxonomy): Eukaryota > Metazoa > Chordata > Actinopteri > Salmoniformes > Salmonidae > Oncorhynchus > Oncorhynchus masou. The sequence continues at coordinate 46,454,133 of NC_088241.1, read as the reverse complement.
GGAGTGAGCCAAAATCCCTGCTGCAGTGTGCGCAAACCTGGTCAAGAACTACAGGAAACGTATGATCTCTGTAATTGTACCAAATATTAAGTTCTGCTTTTCTGATGTATCAAATACTTATGTCATGCAATAAAATGCAAATGAATTACTTAAAAATCATACAATGTGATTTTCTGGATTTTTGTTTTAGATTCCGTCTCTCACAGTTGAAGTGTATGATAAAAAATATCAGACCTATAGATGCTTTGTAAGTAGGCAAACCTGCAGAGTATCAAATAATTGTTCTCCCCACTGTAACTCAAATAATATTTTCATAAAAATCAAAAACCTTAAAGTGTTACTTTGTTCCCCAGTCTCCCCTTTAATCAAGAAAATGTTAAACTGGGGAAGGGATCCTCCCATGTAAGGGGAACATATACACAACTAATGTATTTACAGATCAGATACGCCAGAAGCTTACTATGTACATTACAGCTTCATATAATAAAATAAACATGATTCTGATGTTACAGTGTCAGTGAGTCTAAAATGTGTTCTTTCAAGCCCACATCTTCATTCCCACCATCTGGTTTGTATATCCAGTGATGGCAGGAGAAAATGGGAACTATCACTCGCTGGGGTTGGTTATTCTGTGACTGTGTGCTATGCTATAAACAGATTTGGGATGGCAGCCGTCCTCCACATTTTCACAGACTTTGGGAGTCTTCAACAAAACTCTCTTGGTCACTCTGAGACACGCTCGCCACAAGCACGAGCAGAACAGTATCCATAGCAATCGTCCCACTTCCAATTTAGGTGTGGATCAGATTGGAGGAAAGTGAGCAGTGAGCAAAGCGCTGCTGTATTGTAAGTATGTTTGTCACAGGAATGATAAAAAATGATGACATGTTGTGTGCTTCTCTGGGAGGAGAGCCAATTACCTGGGGTTTCCCTCTCCAAACTTTACCCCAGTGGGAGTGGATTTTCATCATCATCTTGTTGGTGGATAGTGTGGGTTAGGCCTGGGTGATGCTCCAATTACTATGACTCCAAGTGACTTTCTGAGAATAGCTAGCTGCTAGCCTCTCACTCTCAGGCTCTCTAGGGACTGTATCCATTATATCAACTCTAATTTCCAAGTAGTATAACCTAGAAGAAAACACACACATGAACACACACGCTCTACACGATCACAAGCTCAAACACTCTCAATTCTCACCACAGATGGCAGAAGCCCCATCACTTTCACAAACTCTAGCTGGTTTCTTGGAGAGTTGGCTCGTGTAAATCTGACTGCATGGTTAAGCTTATTATGTAAATACCCAGTCTGTTCACAGTGATGGGAACGTGTGGGCTGGAATCAGGTTATTTTTATACCATGCACTGCGATACTGTCTGTCTGTCTGTCCTACTCTCCCTGGCCAAGCCTAAACAGCCAAGCATCCTTTCCATTACTGATAGTTCTCAAGCTATGGTTAGAGTAACAGGCCGATCAGTGTAATGCCTTATGTCTCCTTTCAAACTTCCTAGAATGAAGTCCAATGACATAACAGCCGGTCAAATCTTTCTAAGAGACTCTGATATGTCAATTTCCTCTGTCAGCTGGTCTTGGATGTTGATTGGATGCTGATCCACCGGTTTATATGGCTTGTCTCTTCCTGGAAGACTTGACCAGTAGTGGGGGTGTAAAGCAGTGGGCGAACCCCCCCTTCAGCGTCCTCCCCACCCCCACCCCCACCATTCCCCAAAAACACCATTCTGCACTAACTGTAATTTTTATTCTGACATTTGGAACAACACAAATAATAATCATAATATTTAAAACTATATAAATATACAAAAATATGTACAAAAAAAGTAACAAAGACAAATGCTGATTTTGCACTTGAGCATCAATACATTACCCATCCCCCAACACCGTCAACCAAGAGTCAAGACTAAACCAATTCACCTTGTTAATGTGCAGACTAGTTTTATATTGTTCTTAATGATTTCGCACAAACCAGAAAAAAATGCAACAATATGTCTGTGAAACTATATATTCACAGTATTATGAATAGCATTGCGTAGTGTGACTGATTTGACTAATTCCATTCGTACTGTACAAAGCCAGAGGAGCGCTATTTGATAGATTCCCCCGCTCCTCCAACCTCGGGCTTCCGGTGGGGAGACCTGAGGTCAACCTACCCCCGCTCCCCTCCCCATCTCGTACTTCTGAGTGGGAGACCTTCCCAGGCAGTAGCCTGCCTAGCTCACAAACTAGAATAAGGGCGCCCACTCCGACAAGGTTAATTGACCCAGTTCCACAAGGTGACATGATATCATTGACGTGACGTGCAAATGAGTGATAGAAAACCGATCCCACAAATGTCACCATTCCAATTCTTTTTGTTTGGGCGCCCCGTGCTGCCCCCGACAAGATGCCACCCTGGGCGGCTGCCCATGTCGCCTAAACCTAAATCCACCACTGGTGTAGAGTAGCTGCACTGATTATGCTGGGTGTTAGCCTCCAAGCTAATGTTTGTCTTACATCAGGCAGACACGATCAGAATTACGTGGACATTGTTTTTCTCTAATGTGGTTGCAAACCTTGTTGGATAAAGTCCCAATAAATTTAGATCTATAGATCCTATGAGGGAGATACTGAACTGAGGAACTAGAGTGAAACAGACAGAAAAAAGAGAGAGTAGAGGGGTAGAGAAAGACAGAGTAAAGGAGAAGGGCCAAACAAATTCCAACTACTTGACTTGAGCAGAATGTGGTGCACCTATGAAGCCTACAGCAGGCTTCTGGGCTTTTTTCATTCTTTTCTGGCCCTCAGAAGTAGGAGGAAGCAGAAGGAAGGCTTTGGAGCAGAGCTGCCAATATGACAAGGCTGGGTGAATGAAGAACAGATGCAGATATTACATGTAGAGTCACATTTGGAGAAGGATAGATGGAGGGAGAGCAGAAGAGAGGAAATGAGGCGGGGGGGAGGGAGAGAGAGAGAGAGAGATTGAAAGGACAGGAGGAGAGGGAGGTTGGAGGTTTGTGGGGCCCTGCCTAGCCCTGGCAGGACTGCACCGTGGGAGGAACAGGGAGAGTGGAGGAGAGAAGCAATGTGTTGGTGGTGGTGGTGGAGCAGGCTAAAGACTCCTCTGAAGATTACAGAGCAGGAAATTAAATGGGAAAAAATAGGATTTGAGAGAAAAAGAGAGACGGGGAAATGGGAGGAAAAGAGAGAGACTGGGAGAGAGAAGGAAAAGAGAGAGACTGGGAGAGAGGAGGAAAAGAGAGAGACTGGGAGAGAGGAGGAAAAGAGAGAGACTGGGAGAGAGGAGGAAAAGAGAGAGACTGGGAGAGAGGAGGAAAAGAGAGGGACTGGGAGAGAGAAGGAAAAGAGAGAGACTGGGAGAGAGGAGGAAAAGAGAGAGACTGGGAGAGAGGAGGAAAAGAGAGAGACTGGGAGAGAGGAGGAAAAGAGAGAGACTGGGAGAGAGGAGGAAAAGAGAGAGACTGGGAGAGAGGAGGAAAAGAGAGGGACTGGGAGAGAGGAGGAAAAGAGAGAGACTGGGAGAGAGGAGGAAAAGAGAGAGACTGGGAGAGAGGAGGAAAAGAGAGAGACTGGGAGAGAGGAGGAAAGAGAGGGACTGGGAGAGAGGAGGAAAAGAGAGAGACTGGTAGAGAGGAGGAAAAGAGAGGGACTGGGAGAGAGGAGGAAAAGAGAGGGACTGGGAGAGAGGAGGAAAAGAGAGGGACTGGGAGAGAGGAGGAAAAGAGAGAGACTGGGAGAGAGGAGGAAAAGAGAGGGACTGGGAGAGAGGAGGAAAAGAGAGGGACTGGGAGAGAGGAGGAAAAGAGAGGGACTGGGAGAGAGGAGGAAAAGAGAGGGACTGGGAGAGAGGAGGAAAAGAGAGGGACTGGGAGAGAGGAGGAAAAGAGAGGGACTGGGAGAGAGGAGGAAAAGAGAGAGACTGGGAGAGAGGAAGTGGGGAATAGAGAGTAAGATGAAGAGGGGGAGAGAGACAGAGAGAGAGAGAGAGAGAGAGAGAGAGAGAGAGAGAGAGAGAGAGAGAGAGAGAGAGAGAGAGAGAGAAAGTAAAGGGGCCTGTGGTGCAGATGGCAGGTAAATTGACTGCTTGTGCTCTAGTTTTAGGATGCCGTGTGGCGTCACTGAACGTCTGGGACACAGACCAGACCATCCATGAGGCTGCTGCACCTGTTCTCTGTTCTGCTGCCTGTGTGTGTGTGTGTGTGTGTGTGTGTGTGTGTGTGTGTGTGTGTGTGTGTGTGTGTGTGTGTGTGTGTGTGTGTGTGTGTGTGTGTGTGTGTGTGTGTGTGTGTGTGTGTGTGTGTGTGTGTGTGTGTGTGTGTGTTCAATACCACCAGCTTGAGATAACATCAAAGACAAATGCACAACTAGAGCAAGCTATCCACTACAGTAAAGAATATGTTCAGTACACTGAACAAGAATAGTGTATAAATGCAACTTGCAACAATTTCCAAGATTTTACTGAGTTACAGTTTATATGAGGAAATCAATAAAATGCTATTGTGTTTGTTGTCCATAGCTTATTCCAGCCCATGCCATAACCCCACCGCCACCATGTGGCACTCTGTTTACAATGTTGACATCAGCAATCCACTCACCTACACGACGCCATACACGTGATCTGCGGTTGTGAGGCCAGTTGGATGTACTGCCAACGTCTCTAAAATGATGTTGGAGTTGCCTATGGTAGAGAAACATTAAATTCTCTGGCAACAGCTCTGGTGGACATTCCTGCAGTCAGCATGCCAATTGCAAAACTCAAAAGTTGAGACATCTGTGGTATTGTGTGGTGTGACAAAACTGCACATTGTAGAGTGTCCTTTTTTTCCAACAGCACAAGGTGCACCTGTGTAATGATCATGCAGTTTAATCAGCATCTTGATGTGCTACACCTGTCAGGTGGACGGATGATCTTGGCAAAGGAGAAATGCTCACTAACAGGGATGGTAACAAATGTGAGAGAAATAATATTTTTGTGCATATGGAACATTTAATAACACTTTAAATGTTGCGTTTATTTATTTTTCAGTGCATATTATCTTAAAAACAAATCTAGAGTCCATTTATCTATTAGTCTCTTGAAGCATCTGAATGTTGGTAATTTCTTCATTCTACTAGCAGTTCAAAAAGTAGCTACAGATTGTTACACCAGATAATGTGATTTAACCAAAGATTATTGGTATCCATTACTGGGAGTTATAGATTCGATACTGTTTGGTGTAGTACAGAGAATCTTTGATCAATCTTAACTTGGTGATACTATTTTAGTTCTCGAGTCAAACATGTATCTTCTATGTACCGGGGGACAGGGTCTGGCCCGAAACCTAACAGGGTCGACCCGAAACCTAACCCTCCGCTTGGGTTAGGGTCGACCCGAAACCTAACCCTCCGCTTGCCCTTCCGGAAGCTGGGGCCACAGTGTGTGGGGCCCTTCAAAGTCCTGAGGAGAATAAACGAGGTGTGTTATAGACTCCCTTCCTATTATCGTATTAACCCATGTGTTTCATGTGTCTCTGTCACGACTCCTATCAAAGGTGGCTCCCCTTCCTGTTCGGGTGGCGGTCGTCATCACCGGCCTACTAGCTGCCACTGATCCCTTTTCCCCTTTCTGTTTATTGGTTTCACCTGTTTGTGTTTTAGGCTGATTAGTCTGGCTTTATTTACAAACCAGCAAGTCCGCCTGTGTGCACGTCTGTGAGTTAAGGTTTTCCCATTTTCGTGGGTTTTGCTGGACTGTTTGAGTCCCCCGTGTTTGGGGCATTTGTTTTTGGTGTGTGCCCTGTGTTTCGTGGGGTTGGCTTATGTTTACCGGTTTTGTGCATTAAAAAGTATAGCACTACCCTGAACTCTCTGCTTCCTGCGCCTGACTTCTCACCCACTACACGTTACAACAACAGACACAACAAGCAAATCTATAGCTTGCATTCCACATTCATCATTACCTGTTTTCTGCTCATTAATTACACATACTGTAACAACAAATATGACATTTCTAATGTTGCTTTAACAGTGGGGATTTTAGCATGTAAGCATTGGTGGGGTAAACTGAAAAAAAATAATAATAATTAGATGCATGCCAGCAAAGCCACTACACAACACAACAATAAACAATACAGGAAATGCACTATGACGGTGACAAACGGTGCCCACAAACTGTTAGGGCTTACATAAACATGTCCCGACAACAGAGCTTTCTTTTCAGCAGCATGGAGTGAATCCTTTCCACCGCTACACTTGGTTATCAGCCTTATCTGTTAGCAAAACAGTTCATTCAGACTCATTTACTGCCTTAAAAAAAACATTTCTGATATTGCTGACAATTGAGATGTACAAACTATGGAATAAGGGAACGATGAGTGGATAAGAGGCAATCTGTAATTTTGATTAAGACATTAATAAATGAGATAAGACGAACATAGTCAATATAACAATTTGTTCACCACTTTTGAAATGTACAGAGACAGAATTCAGAACATGGGCCATTCATACAGTATTCTCCCTGTGCCCCAAGTCATAACCAACGATAAATAAAGGGGGCATATAAGCAGACAATGAAAGCTCTTACAATATTTGATGATGACATTTCACCACCAAGTCAGAACAGTAGGCTAAGTTATGAGGGGGAAAGGGACCAAACTATTAAGGTTAGGCATATGGGCTACTAACAGCTTACTACACAACATACATACTTCCTTAGCTACAGTATATATATCTTCCTGGCATATTGCATCATTTATGCAGCAGCATACAAGACATTTTTGGACTCACTTGAACGATTGTGGACAATTTCTGTCATGAAACATTGTCATCAAAGTCTGGCATTCTCTGGATTTATGGTGCTTTCAAGACAACTGGGGACTCTGAAATAAACAAGGTTGAATCATGACGTCTGATCTTCATGTTGGAGCTCTAGAAAGTGGCCCGAGTTCCCGACTTGGAATTCTGTGTTGGATGACCGTTCAAAACGTATTTTCCCAGTCGGGGCTAGTTTTTTTCAAGAGATCCCAATTGTCTTGAACTCACAGAAGTCTAAGATTTCCCAGTTTTGTATTCATCCTTTTCTGGCACATGGTGTTGCGGGTGAATGTTTATCGTTAAACCCAGACTTGGACCACACACCCTTTCCACCAAATAGCAGGCAGGGGAAGCAAAATAGAGATTCCTTGAAAAAGCTTGCAGTTAGCCACTAATTCCTTCACTCACTGTTGAATTTGCGATTTCCAACTTGTTGTGTTATGTTATGTCCATGAGCACCGATACGTTTTATCTATAATTTCTCTTCGTATGACAAGGATTGAAAAGGATTTGCCAGTACATTGTTGACGTGATTCATGATGATGACTGCTTGTCAACCTTGCTAGCTAAGACTTTGAAAGTATGATGTTGACATGATCGGTCCAATCAAAACTACGGTAGATGTAATGTGATTTGATGTCATTTTATCTGTAGCCAATGACCTTGAACCTTCTTGGATGGGCACTTCTAACATAAATCTATGGCAGCAACCAAGGGGGATCTCCCTGTATATTCTGCGGTGACAGAACACTGAGCACAACTAGAGAAGATGACCAACAACCTACACTCTGTATTTTCCGCTGGCTACCCCTTCACCATAGAAAGCACTGAGCTAGAATGAAACACCAGAATTTTGGAGCGGTCTTACTCAAGAAAGCAAAAAAGAGACCACGTTTGTGTGCGGCTTTATTAACTAAATGTATATAGAATTTCGACTTTGTTTGCAAACTGATATGTGACATGTATTAATACCAAAACGATGTAAAAAACAGGCAACAAATATATTTGATTTTTTTTTTCATAGCTAAACAGGTGGGCCTCACAAGTCCTCAACTGGCAGCTTCATTAAATAGTATCCGCAAAACACCAGTCACAACGTCAACAGTGAAGAGGCGACTCCGGGTTCCTCTGTACAGTGTCTGTGTTCTTTTGCCCATCTTAATCTTTTATTTTTATTGGCCAGTCTGAGATATGGCTTTTTCTTTGCCTCTCTGCCTAGAAGGTCAGCATCCCGGAGTCGCCACTTCACTGTTGACGTTGAGACTGGTGTTTTGCGTGTACTATTTAATGAAGTTGTCAGTTGAAAACTTGTGAGGTGTCTGTTTCTCAAAGGAGACACTTTAATGTATTTGTTCTCTTACTCAGTTGTGCACCGGGGCCTCCCACTCCTCTTTCTAGTCTGGTTAGAGACAGTTTCTCTGTTCTATGAAGGGAGTAGTACACAATCTTGTATGAGATCTTCAGTTTCTTTGTAATTTCTCACATAGAATAGCATTCATTTCTCAGAACAAGAATAGACATGTTTCAGAAGAAAGTTACTTGTTTCTGGCCATTTTGAGCCTGTAATCGAACCCACAAATGCTGATGCTCCAGATACTCAACTGGTCTAAAGAAGGCCAGTTTTATTACTTTTTTAATTTGCACAACAGTTTTCAGCTGTGCAAACGTAATTGCAAAAGGGTTTTCTAATGATCAATAAGCCTTTTAAAATGATAAACTTGGATTAGCTAACACAACATGTCATTGGAACACAGGAGTGATGGTTGCTGATAAGGAGCCTCTGTACGCCTATGTAGATATTCCATTAAAAATCAGCCATCTCCAGCTGCAATAGTCATTTACAACATTAACAATGTCTACACTGTATTTTATGTTATTTTAATTGATGAAAAATTAGCTTTTCTTTAAAAAACAAGGACATTTATAAGTGAAACTTTTGAATGGTAGTGTATATTGTGTGCTACTCCAGCGATCACTAGCTGAAACCTTCAAAACAAGAATGTTATCCAATTGTATGCTCCCATGGCTCACCTGGCAAATTTGGTCTACTATATTTGTGGGTTCTTTAGATGGTGTATGGATAATTCTCTATGTAGACAAACACTGGGTAGAGACCGATTATCCTTTAGTAGATTTTATGAAGAACCAACTGACCACACTTACAGCCATTCATCAACTCACCTACTTCCTGTTCTCTTCCAGCAATTAACTAACACCTGACCAATTGGAATAGAACAAAGTAGCTTGTAGGTATTCTAGATAATAAATTACCATTACAATTCCCAACAACTGATTCATCGTATTTTAGAACTACACAACAGTTACTTAGAAATAAATAACAATAACATCTCCCATAAAATAAGTCTACATACAGAATATAATGATCATAAAAATTTTATTGCAGGCTATCCTGCTAAAGTTATACACCATTCAGTTTCAACGGATTTCAACCATTGTGTCACGTTCGTTATAAGGATCGGACCAAGGTGCAGCGTGGTAGGCGTACAGTCTTATTTAAAGAATGAAACACTGAACAAACTAACAAAATAACAAACCGTGAAGCTATACAAACGAGTGCTGACAGGTAACTACACATAGACAAGATCCCACAGACACCAAAGGGAAATGGATACCTAAATATGATCCCCAATCAGAGACAACGATAAACAGCTGCCTCTGATTGGGAACCATATCAGGCCACCATAGACCTACAAATACCCTAAACCAAAATATAAAGAAAACAGAGATATCTCAGGTCAGGGCGTGACACATTGGCTCATTTGAAATCAGCAGCATAATCTCTCAACACAATAACAAGGATGAAAGAGCAAAGTTATGCAGATGTTTGTGAAGGCTTTAGATTGAGTCTCTCTGCCCATTTATTGCTGCTGCACACACACACACACACACACACACACACACACACACACACACACACACACACACACACACACACACACACACACACACACACTGTGTACAACAAGACCCCCAAGGGGGAGGCCAGGCAAATTGAAACCTCATCAACAGAACTAATGGTGTCGAGGCTCCCCTCGCCACCCTCTACCTACTCTCTGGTTGTTTTTTCCCCATCACATTTGACTCTAAGTGGAAAATCATTGGTCTGCTTCATTAAACTAGATTCAAATCAAAATCAAAAATCAAATCAAATGTATTTGTCACATGCGCCAAGTACAAGAAGTGTAGACTTTACCGTGAAATGCTTACTTACAAGCCCTTTCCCGACAATGCAGAGTTAGAAAGTAAGACAAATTTGCTAATTAAGAAAGGAAATCGTAACACAATGAAATAACAGTAACGAGGCTATATACAAGGAGTACTGGTACCGAGTCAATATGCAGGGGTACGAGGTAGTTGAGGTAATTGAGGTAATATGTAAATGTAGGTAAGGGTGAAAGTGATCAGGATAGATAATAAACAGAGTAGCAGCAGCATATGTGAAGTGTGAAAGAGTGTGGCATCAATATCAAATCAAATCGTATTAGTCATATGCACCGAATACAACAGGTGTTGACCTTACTGTGAAATTCTTTCTTACGAGCCACTAACCAACAATGCAGTTAAAAAAATAATGAAAAGAATAAGAAATAAAAGTAACAAGTAATTAAAGAGCAGCAGTAAACTAACAATAGCGAGACTATATACAGGGGGGTACAGGAACAGAGTCAAAGCGTGGGGGCACCGGTTAGTTGAGGTAATATGTATATGTAGGTAGAGTTATTAAAATTACTATGCATAGATGATAACAACATAGAGTAGCAGCGGTGTAAAAGGGGGGGGGGGGCAATGCAAATAGTCTGGGTAGCCATTTGATTAGATGTTCAAGAGTCTTATGGCTTGGGGGTAAAAGCTATTTAGAAGCCTCTTGGACCTAGACTTGGCGCTCCAGTACCGCTTGCCGTGCGGAAGCAGAGAGAAGTCTATGACTAGGGTGGCTGGAGTCTTTGGCAATTTTTAGGGCCTTCCTCTGACACTGCCTGGTATAGAGGTCTTGGATGGCAGAAAGCTTGGCCCCAGTGATGTACTGGGCTGGTTGCACTACCATCTGTAGTACCTTGCGGTCGAAGGCCAAGCAGTTGCCATACCAAGCAGTGATGCAACCAGGATGCTCTTGATGGTGCAGCTGTAGAGCCTTTTAAGGCTCTGAGGACCCATGTCAAATCTTTTCAGTCTCTTGGGGGGAATAGGTTTTGTCGTGCCCTCTTCACGACTGTCTTGGTGTGCTTGGATCATGTTAGTTTGTTGGTGATGTGGACACCAAGGAACTTGAAGCTCTCAACCTGCTCCACTACAGCCCTGTCAATGAGAATGGAGGTGTGCTTGGTCCTTTTTCACCTGTAGTCCACAATCATCTCCTTTGTCGTGATCACGTTGAGGGAAAGGTTGTTGTCCTGGCACAACACGGCCAGGTCTCTGACCTCCTCTCTATAGGCTGTCTCGTCGCTGTCGGTGATTAGGCTTAGGATTATATATGCATATGTGTGTGTGTGTATATGAGCGTATGTAGTGTGTGAGTGTGTGTGATGGAGTGTCAGTGTAATATGTGTGAGTGTGTGGGTAGAGTTCGGTGAGTGTGCATAGAGCCAGTACAATAGAGTCAGTTAAACAACAACAAAAATGTCTCAATAGAAAATAGTCCGGGTAACCATTTGATTAACTGTTCAGCAGTCTTATGGCTTGGGGGTAGAAGCTGTTCAGGAGCTTTCTGGTCCCAGACTTGGCGCTCCGGTACCATTTGCCGTGCAGTAGCAGAGAGAACAGATAGACTTGGGTGGCTGGAGTATTTGCCAATTTTTAGGGCCTTCTTCTGACACTGCCTGGTAAAGAGGTCCTGGATGGCAGGGAGCTTGGCCCCAGTAATGTACTGGGCGGTAGCGTCTTGTGGTCGGATGCCAAGTAGTTGTATGGGAAAGGGATTGGGGCAATGGTAATTTTAACTCCAATTAGATTGTTGTGTACATTTTCTTCTTCAATGCAAATATTGTACAGATCCATGGGACTGTGACATTGTGTGTTTGCATATACATAAACTGAACTATTGTACTGTACAGTAAGCTGACACGTCTCCTTTCATCTAATATCACATTTAGCTTGTCATTGCCCTCTGGTGGACTTGACAAACAACAACGTGCAGTGCATTTCCTCTGCCTTTATCATAGCCTACTACTGTACAATCACGGTGTATACATCCCAAATGGCACCACTATTCCCTACATAGTGCACTACTTTTAACCAAAGCCACATGGCTCTTGGTCAAAAGTCGTGCACTATAAAGTGAATAGTGTCATTTCAAATTCAACCACATATAGGATGTATATACTGGCCTGTCACGGACTATACGGAAGTCATTCAGCAATAAATATTTCAACATTAGCTATTAAAAAAGTGTACAGAGAACATCTGAAATGAAAGTGTTGCTGCTTGACAATAGCCTAGTATTAAAATGTTAAAAACAGTTTTCTGTAAGAGCATCAATGGAACGGGCAACATGTAGGCTAATAACATGTAATAATGAGTGAAATAGGTCGCCTGTGCAATTATATAGGCTAAACATAATCGAAAGCTTCATCGTCATTATCATCATCATCAACAACCATCAGCAACCACCGATGTTATGGGCAACACAGACTCTGTCATACTGGTTTGGTTAAGGTAGCACGTTTGTGTTTGGCCCCAGGAATAACAACCTCGGGCTCCTTTATCGCCTCCCTTTTCCACCACTGTCCATAAGGTACGATATAGCGATGATATAGTTTGGTATATGATCCAAGATTCCGTGACGCTCTGAGCCGCGCAGGCTCCAAAATGGGAGTGTTATAATATGCGGCTCTGATGGGGGTTCGGAGAGAGAGCGCAGGCGCAGTCATCCGAGTTATGGTTGAAAACTAGCAGCTATGCCGCGCAGTGTAGGACCCCAGCTAAATGTGTCTGACAACAGCGTTAGAGGTGGATCCACTGAGGAGAACTGAGCAGTGGACAAATAAAACGGAACATCTGAAAAACAATTGCGAATTATTGTCTTCTCCGGATAACTTCCTCTTCAACCCTCGACGAGCCGAGGCGACGATCATTCTTTCCCCGGGCATGCGAGAGAGATACCGTCACCGCCAATGTTCCTCCTAGCCTCCGCCTGAGACGCCAGGGATTTACTCCTTGTCCGTTTGTTTTGATTGACTATTAATAAAACAAGCAGAAACAATTAAGGGGCTTCATTATGATTTTGTTAGCATTTCACACTAGAAGACGTTTGAATAGCTTTTATCTAGGGACGTTGTGCTTGCAATTCTTGCTGTGGATTTTATGTGCCGTGAATGGAGAGGAACAACCGTTCAGCGTAGAGGTAAGAATGGGAACGGGGTACTGCTAGCTTTTTTTCACTGGTGGTTTATGCATAATAATTCCTAGTTACCAAGATAAATATGATCATAATGCATGCCATTTTATGCCTGGGTTTTGAATAAGAACCGCTTATGAGCCCTCCATGCTTTATGGATGAAGTTGAATTTAGCTTCAACAGCAGACCTCTTTGTGAGTGTTTACGAGGTGCGAACTCGACAGGCTACAACAGTCCTGTTCCATTCTGTCCACCTTTCCCTCACACTATTACTATTTAGACGTGGGAATGTGCCTATAGCCATTTGTTAGGCAATTTTAGAAGCAAAGCATGCTTCTATGGTTCAATGGTTGTTGTTAAATACATCCAGCTGATATATCTGGTCACTAACTTTCAACATTGATTGGAATGGTATTATAATGAACTGAGATCTAATTTGTGATTATGCATCCTAATTCAAATATAACTTGTATTTTCATAACGTAGCACCATGGGCTATTGGCTCATTTGGTGATGCCATTGCCTCTACTGCAAGTATGGGAATTGGATTTGTGATGTCCCACACAACCCAAGGCCAATAAGAATGGGATTTAGAGAACATGTATTTAAACTCCCCACATTACAGATCAGGATCTTAATTTGATTACCCTGTTGTGGGAGAAATGTCCTGCAACACAGGAAATGTTACACTTGCAGTATATTTGAGGTTTTAAAAAGGCTTCGGAAGTTTGTAATTTCTACTTGAAATTTGAGACTTCATTTTCCCCGATGGAAAATGTATCAACCCCTACAAAAATGTCCAATAATTATAATCCACATAATATTTCAGATTTTCAGTTGCTCCCGGATTATTTTCCTGCTGTAGTAGCAAACAGGATACATCGGTAGCCTACATATCTAATGGTCAACTATTTATCCCATTGGTTTAACTGCTCGACGCATTTGTCTGTGATATCTGTTGTTTCAAAACCTAGCAAGGGAGTGCTTTGTGGATGCTGTAGCCTAATCATTTATTTCAACCTTATAACGTGGTAATGCATTGTTATAACGCGTTTACAGTAGGCTATAGGCCTACGCAGCCTGGTTTATTTCTGATGTTACACAAATGTTTCTGTAAATATAATAAAATAAATCAAATAAACACAAAAACATAGCCTTCTTTCAAAGGGTTCACGGTCTCCCCATCCTGCACCGGGTGCTCATAAAAAGTTCAAAATTATTACCCACTATCACTGTCAGTATTCTGCCAAGAGGGCGGTGCCAGCTGAAGTTTGGCCGGAACTCCCTAAAATTAAAGGAGGGTGTGGTAAAGTCAAAGTCCGTGCCAAAAGTAGACTTTCTGCATAACATGTGTGCCAAAACTATAAAACATGTATAGAGTCAAATGTTAATAGTCAATTCTAGGGTGAGTGAACAAATGGCTCTGTCATTCCTTTGCAATTGAATGGACATAATCCCATTACCAAGCATTTACCCATATACTTACATATAGGATGAATTATAGGATCTCTATGCATTTGGCATGTTAACACTGCTAATAGAAGATTTACATCCACATGACTTGCAAGCCCAACATATACAAACCTGTGAAGATGAAAAACAGATGCTACCGGTCATGCAGTAATAGATGTCAAAGCCAACATGACAAGGGGGCTGGGGCCCTCCCTCTCCCCCACCTCATGTCTGCATTCCAAATGGCACCCTACTCCCTACATAGGCCACTACTTATGACCAAAGCCCTCCCTATGGGCCCTGGTCAAAAGTGGTGCACTTTAAAGGGAACGGGGTGCCATTTAGGAAGCGGTCATGTCTTGGTGCACGGTCAAAAGCATAGCCAGGAGCCTGAAACTGAAGAACCTTGATCATTGTGATCTGGCTTCAGATCAGATCAGATGGCTGAGAGCATATTGTAATGCAAATACGTTGAGCTTTCAGTCCCTTCTTTCTGCAGTCAGTGCATGGAGAGAAGGCTAACAGATCAACTGCATTAGAAAGCAGGAAGGAAATGTTTGTCATTCCACAGCAAAATACATTTGTGTGACCTTACAAAGCTCAATAGGTATATTATTCTATTTGCACTAAGATGAAACCTTTTCCTTTGTTGAAAATTCACAACACAATGAATGGGCATTGGAATATAAGCTCATACAGTGTAGAGTGTGTGGTGTTTATTGTTACGCGAGGAAGTGAACGAGAACCAAAATACTATGATTCATATCCCTATATCCCTCTGATACTAAAAAATGGTTGTTGGTTTGGTGTACTGTGGTGAATCTGTGTGGTTTGGTCAGTACAGGGAGGGTCTGGCAGCCTGTCTCTCCTGCAACTCTTTATACTCACACACACACACACACACACACACACACACACACACACACACACACACACACACACACACACACACACACACACACACACACACACACACACACACACACATAGGTCACAGAGGACAATAAAAAATGACGGTTGACATAAACCTGCTGCTCTGTAATTGGTGGTCAGACTATTTTCAAGAGAAATCCTCACTGGGTTTGGAGGAGAGTTTAATAATGGTCCCAACGTCCTGTATCTGATTGGTTGTTAGTTGAGAGTCCTATAACCCCAGAGAGGCCTGAACTTGAACTTGCTCACTTCTTCTCCAATGCAGCAGGCATTGTACAGTATTTATTTTGCCGAGCATTTCTGAACATTTTCACTCTTTTGGTCCGTCTCCCACTCTGCTAAAAAGCAATTTCCCCCACATTAGTCTGCCCTTGTTATAATGGAAGAGAGAGAACCAAATGATGTCGTTTATTTTTTTTATGGTTTCATGTCTTTTCAAGTGGCATGTTTCCCAATGGATAATCAAAAATATGTGTGGAAGAGACATCATTAACGTTTGTGATGGACAAAGGAAGCATTGGGTACTGTGTCTGTCAGTAAAGTGAAATATCTAGTGCTACATTATTGTTATGCATGTAAACCAAACTAGAACTATAGACACAAAGTAATTACAGTGAGACAATGGGTTTTTAAGCTTATTTCCCTGTCTGTGTCTGGGACTGGTAAGGTATAGACATGTATAAGCATCATTCCTCTGACTGTAGGCTACAGTACCACAGTGATGTTGTCTGGGTTGTATTCACTAGGCACGAAACAGAAGTAAAAGGGCCAGCATGGGGGGGGGACTACCTGAATTTGACCAATAACAAATGGTTGTTTTCATTTTCTGTTGTAAAGCATTTGCTACAGTGTCCAGGAATGAATATGATCCTGGTGGAGAGAGACTAAAAGGAATCAGTGTACTGATCCAACAAGCATACACGTCATTGCCTTACGTGAAACAACTTTACTACAAACTACTAGTAAGGTTCAACTAGTAAAATTGAACTACTTTATGTTCAAGGTCGTTGTTTCTCTGTAGAGTAAATGGCAAAAAATCAAATTGCTGGCATGGTACTTGATATATTTTGCCCTCTACTCTATTGTATATTTGTGTGTGTGTGTGTGTATATTGTATACATTGACAGAAACAAGTTCAAGGCAGCATTTGCATTCGCTCTCATTCAGCACTTGTTTATTTACATTTTATAACTGTAGTCATACAAAAAGACCCGATTCTTCCTGGAAATGAAGACGACATTATTCAATAACCACAGCTGTAACCTTTACAGTGCCTCCGGTAAGTATTCAGACCCCTTGGCTTTTTCCACATTTTGTTAGGTTACAGACTTATTCTTAAATTGATTAAAAAACATGTTGTCCCTCATCAATCTACACACAGTACCCCAATGACAAAGCCAAAACAGTAGTTTTTCCCCCGCTAATTTATTACAAATAAAAAACTGAAATGTCACATTTACATAAGTATTCAGACCCTTTACTCAGTACTTTGTTCAAGTCCATTTGGCAGCAATTACAGCATTGAGTCTTCTTGGGTATGACGCTATTTGCTTGGCACACCTGTATTTGGGGAGTTTCTCCCATTCTTCTCTGCAGATCCTCTCAAGCTCTGACAGGTTAGATTGGGAGCGTTGCTGCACAGATATTTTCAGGTCTCCAGAGATGTTTGATCGGGTTCAAGTCTGTGCTCAGGCTGGGCCACTCAAGGACATTCAGAGACTTGTCCCGAAGCCACTCCTGCATTGTCTTGGCTGTATGCTTAGGGTCGTTGTGCTGTTGGAAGGTGAACCTTCGCCCCAGTCTGAGGCGCTCTGGAGCAGGTTTTCATCAAGGATCTCTCTGTACTTTGCTCCGTTCATATTTCCCTCGATCCGGACTAGTCTCCCAGGCCCTGCCGCTGAAAAACATTCCCACAGCATGATGCTGCCACCACCATGCTTCACCGGTTGGGATGGTGCCAGGTTTCCTCCAGACTTGACGCTTGGCATTCAGGCCAAAGAGTTCAATCTTGGTTTTCAGAGTCTTTAGATGCCTTTTGGCAAACTCCAAGCGGGCTGTCATGTGCCTTTTACTGAGGAGTGGCTTCCGTCTGGCCACTCTACCATAAAGGCCTGATTGTTGTAGTGCTGCAGAGATGGTAGTTCTTCTGGAAGGTTATTCCATCTCCACAGAGGAACTCTAGAGCTCTGTCAGAGTGACCTTCGGGTTCTTGGTCACCTCCCTGACCAAGGCCCTTCTCCCCCGATTGTTCTGTTTGGACGGGTCGGACAGCTCTAGGAAGACTATTGGTGGTCCCAAACTTCTTCCATTTAAGAATGATGGAGGCCACTGTGTTCTTGGGGATTTAAATGCTGCAGAAAAGTTTTGGTACCCTTCTCCAGATCTGTGCCTCAACACAATCCTGTCTAGGAGCTCTACAGACAATTGCTTCGCCCTCATGGCTTGGTTTTTGCTCTGACATGCACTGTCAACTGTGGGACCTTATATAGACAGGTGTGTGCCTTTCCAAATCCTGTCCAGTCAATTGAATTTACCACAGGTGGACTCCAATCCAGTTGTAGAAACATCTCAAGGATGATCAATGGAAACAGGATGCACCTGAGCTCAATTTCAAGTCTCTTAGCAAAGGGTCTGAATACAGTATTACTGTTTTTATTTTTGTATACATTTGTAAACATTTCTAAATACCTATTTAAGCTTTGTTATTATGGGTTATTGTGTGTAGATTGCTGAGGATATATTTTTTTTTATTTCATCCATTTTAGAATAAGGATGTAACATAACAAAATGTGGAAAAAGTCAAGGGGTATTTTCCGAAGGCACTTTATGCTTACAGACGTACACTGAGGCAATATAACCTTGTGAGTCCACTATCTGGCACTCCACATCTAGCATACAGTGGTTTCCCTCAGCGGGGAATCAGGTGTAAAACTGGTGCATGATTAGTCACAAAGGGTTTGAATTACACCAAGACAATTAAACACACAAATCACCCCAGAGAGAGAACAGAATATAGAGATGAAGTATACCTACTGTACCTATACTGTACTATTTCTAATAGAAATAAACTATGAAATCAACAATGACCTTACACCTCAATACAATAGCAAGTGTCTTTGAATACAATGCAATACTTAGCACAAACAGTTAGCCAGCTATGCCAATCTCAGTCCCACATGCTAAATATCTAGCATGGGGTATGATGTGTTGTCACTAGGACTCACAACATAGGCACAAGTGTAACGACAGAGCCCATTCCTAACATGACTCATGTTACCAGTTGGCATGCCCTGCCTGGGAGGCCTGGCTGACTGAATAATTGAAAGCGGGTGGTGTGTGTGTGGTGTGTGTCTCTGTGTGTGTGTCTCGTACTGCCAGCGGCCAACAGTGTTATGATGACTCCATGGTGGGACCGAGGCCAATGCTGAGGTCTGTACTAATGGCTGTTCAATGGTCAGGGCAGGGGCTGCTTGGTTTGGTGTGTGCTTATTTGTCCAGTCCCCTCACCACACCTCTCGCTCTCTCTCTGTCTCCCCCCTCTCTCTCTCTCTCTCTCTCTGCCAGCCCCCCTTGCTCTCTCTCTGCCCCCTCTCTCTACTTCCTGCTCAAACCTTTCTCTCTTTCATTATTCTCACTTCCATTATCTATCATCCACTCTACTGCTCACACACGCTGCATCTCTCTGAGACTTCATAGGCATACATTGATAGAGGTCGTGGTTAGTAGCAGTTCTGTGAGCTATTAAATCTTTAATGATGCTGAAGAGTCCAGTGTTAGTTAGGGTAGAGTCACACTGTCACAGGCGATGCTGTCTGTAGTCGTCACCCGCAGTAGGCCTGTCGTGTGTTTTCAGTACGATCCATTGTCGTGGGAACATGTCACTGTGAGACAGAGCCATTACGCCACAGATAGAACAAGGCGCCAGATGTTTCACCGGATGTATAAATCTGAAGCATCCGGTTGGAATTTCCACTCCCGACCAAATATGGTGATGAGAGGAAGCCCAGGTGCCGGCAGTGGGAGAGTAGGTAGTGAGATGGAACTGGGCCGACATTCTGCACATTTTGTTGTCTAAGAAAAGCCTGATCTCAATACAGTTTGCTGTTCCCAAAACTAGAATCTCTGACAAACAGAGAGCACTACGTTTTGTAGACTTTACCCTTTGCCAAAGTTTTAAAAAGTTGTTTACAAGGAGAGCAAGGGTGGGTTGAGTTATCACGTGCACTTCACGGAGTAGGCGTTCCCTAGCGGAAATGTGCAAATGCATAATAGAATGCGCCAATAGGATCTCGCTGGCTCGCGCTTGGCTCTGCCCACCTCCTTGCTTGTTCTGCCCACTATCACTCATTTGCTCCCGTTGAAAACGACACACATTAACTAGTTATAAAATATCTTTGATTACGCTGTCAGCTTGTTCTCTTTCTTGATTACACTATCATTTACTTAATAGTAGTTGGATTTGTGTGTCTACATTTTTTTAAAGAACAAAGCCTAGAATTTCAGAAGTGATAGAGCGCTCTGTTAAGTCCAGGATGTAAACATTTAGTCAGTATTTCAGAATGTCCACTTTCAAAGAGGAACAGGAAATAATCATTAGTATCGCTAGTATCATGACCACATTGTGATATTTGTTGAAATTGGTCCTAATAGGGCTACATCCTAAGTGCTCGGAGCAATCCGTGTACTTAGCGATCTCTTCAATGGGTGGCTGGTGGGTCAGGCTGTGTTGCCTTGGCGACCCTGGGTAAGGTTGGCATTACTTGCTGGTTGGTTGGCGTGTGTCCTACTGGATTATTCAAGCAGGCCGAGGCGAGGGTGAGAAATCGAGGAGCAGAGAGGTGACGTCAGCTACCCCAAGAGGCCGGTGTCATGTTCTGAAATGTCATTTGTTAAAAGGCAGTCTGCATGAGAATATCTGTTTACGATCTAAAGACGGATCACAGCCACACGGCAAGAAAATCATCATCTCTACTAGAGTCACACTATTGTTATTTTACTGCTACTCTTTAATTATTTGTTACTTTTATTTCTCATTCTTATTTGGGGGGGGGGGGGGGGGGTTATTTTATTATTAGAATTCTTTTGAAACTGCATTGTTGGTTAAGGGCTGGTAAGTAAGCATTTCACTGTAAGATCTACACCTGTTGTATTCGAAGCATGTGAGAAATGGAATTTGATTTGATTTGATATACCAGCCATGTGCACCACTGTTTGTTGACAGCCACTGTCCCAGAAGCATGTTGCTATGGCTACCTCCTCTTCTTGGAAGTGTGTGTCTCTTCTCTAATGAAGTATTCCCACTGCCTTAAAGGTTAGCCTTTGATTTCCTGGCCAGGCTAATTAGTGAGCCTGCATGATGTGGCGCTAGCTCGTTATCTAGCGATCCACTGACACTACCCAGCTGGGACAGGCACAGGAAGTTCATATGAGTTCACCACTGAGGTGACCAACACACAGACACTGACAGAAGCTACTGAGGTGACCAACACACAGACACTGACAGAGAAGCTACTGAGGTGACCAACACACAGACACTGACAGAGAAGCTACTGAGGTGACCAACACACAGACACTGACAGAGAAGCTACTGAGGTGACCAACATACAGACACTGACAGAGGAGCTACCGAGGTGACCAACACACAGACACTGACAGAGGAGCTACTGTAGTTCCTTTTCATATTATACATTATTGTCTGTCACTAACTACCTGTAGCTAGGTGTATGTTGTCATTGTGTGTAGTTTATGATGAATCTGTGTAATGTGTCATCTCTGATTGGTACATGTTCTTTGTCTGCCACTTTTAGGTTTCTCTTTTGTGCAGTTTTGTGACCTTTGAAAGAGTCCAAGTCATGTTGAGGTGATCCACAATGACATAAAGCCAAGAGTTGCCCATTCCGATTCTATTGAACACAGTTGTTTGGGCCTACAAGCTTGATCATTATCGAGTTAGGAAGAGGAGGACAGGGAGAGAAATACTAGTATATTGAGTGGGAGCCTGTCTGACATGAAAAGCCAAACGCCTGTGCTTTAGTCCTGCACCCTTACATTGACACCGGTGCTAGGACACCAGATCAAGGGGAGAATGAATACTGTATATAAATGAGTAAGGGAAAGAGAGTGTCCACACCGGAGACACGCATGTAACACTCATCATTTGCTCTCTCTGCATCTGCCCGTGCTCTTGCGAGATTCAAATAGTTGAAGTGGTGTCATAGCGTTTAAGACAGAAGAGAGACATGACTGGACGACCATACAAAGGAACACTAAATGACTGACGGTGGTACATCCAACCGTCTCCCCCCTCGCCGCCCTCCCTCCCCCTTCCTCTTCCCTTCTAATGCTAAAGGGTTATGTGATTGTCATGGTTATTGTCCCACAGGGAGATGGGGAAACCACGACAGAGCTGATCCCTCTAAATCAAGCTGTCTATGTTGATGGATCTGGCAGATGGCTGTAGAATGTAGCTGGTATGATGGCTGGTTTGACAGGAACACAAGCTTTACGTGTCCACATTTTACTTCCCTGGTCTTTGTCCCAAACGGCACCCTTTGCACTGTACTCTTAGAAGGAAAGGTGCTATCTAGAATAGAGGTCGGCCGATTAATCGGAATGGCCGACTAATTATGGCCGATTTCAAGTTTTCACAACAATCGGTAATCGGCATATATATATTGCAATCCCCGAGGAGACTGACCACCTGTTACGCGAGTGCAGGCAGCAAGGAGCCATGGTAAGTTGCTAGCTAGCATTAAACGTCTCTTATAAAAAACAATCAATATTAACATAATCACTAGTTAACTACACATGGTTGATGATATTACTTGTTTAACTAACTTGTCCTGCGTTGCATATAATCAATGTGGTACCTGAAATTGTGTCACTTCTCGTGCGTTCTGTGCAAGCAGAGTCAGGGTATATGCAGCAGTTTGGGCCGCCTGGCTCGTTGGGAACTGTGTGAAGACCATTTTTTCCTAACAAAGACCGTAAATAATTTGCCAGAATTTTACATAATTATGACATAACATTGAAGGTTTTGCAATGTAACAGTAACATTTACACCTACGGTTACCACCCGTTAGATAAAATACATAACGGTTCCGTATTTCACTGAAATAATACATTTTGTTTTTAAATTTTGTTTTCGAATGATAGTTATTAATGACCTAAGGCTCGTATATCTGTGTGTTTACTATGTTATAATTAAGTCTATGATTTGATATTTGATAGAGCAGTCTGACTGAGCGATGGTAGGCAGCAGCAGGCTCGTAAGCATTCATTCAAACAGCACTTTCCTGCGTTTGCCAACACCTCTTCGCAATGCTTGAAGCATAGCGCTGTTTATGACTTCAAGCCTATCAACTCCGGAGATTAGGCTGGCAATACTACAGTGCCTAAAAGAACATCCAATAGTCAAAGGTCTATGAAATACAAATGGTATAGAGAGAAATAGTAGTTTCTACAACCTAAAAGTTCTTAACTGGAAATATTGAAGACTCATGTTGAAAGGAAACACCAGCTTTCATATGTTCTCATGTTCAGAGCAAGGAACTTAAACGTTAGCTTTTTTACATGGCACATATTGCACTTTTACTTTCTTCTCCAACACTGTGTTTTTGTATTATTTAAATAAAATTGAACATGTTTTAACAATTTATTTGAGACTAAATTGATTTTATGTATGTTAAAACGAAAGTGTTCATTGTTCATTCAGTATTGTTGTGATTGTCATTAAAACAAATACATATGTATATAAATCGGCCGATTAATCGGCATCCTCTTTTTTTTTGGTCCTCCAATAATCGGTATCGGTATCGCCGTTGAAAAATCATAATCGGCAGACCTCTAATCTGGAACCTAAAAGGTTTCTTCAGCTGTCCCCATAGGAGAACCCTTTGAAGAACCCGTTTTGGTTCCAGGTAGAACTATTTTGGTTCCAGGTAGAACCATTTACACAGAGGGTTCTACATGGAACCCAAAAAAGTTCTACCCGGAACCAAAAATTATTTCACAAGGAACTAAAAGGGGTACTCCTATGGGGACAGTCGAAGAACAGTTTTGGAACCCTTTTTTCTAAGTGGCCCCTATGGGCCCTGGTCAAAGTTAGTGCACTAAATAGGGAACACGGTGTCATTTGGGACGCAAGCATTGACTTCTGGCAAGATT
>NC_088241.1:46422922-46425422 GCF_036934945.1 Oncorhynchus masou masou | reverse complement strand
GCATGGGCGTTTTTAGGAAATTATTTGAAGTGCCAACAACTACCAAAATTGAAAATGGCATTGCTACTCCAACTAAGAGTTTTTTACGTGCAGGGTTATGGTTGAATTTAGGGTATTATTACTTTTTCACTTTCATCATATTTGATGGCCGTGGTGAAAAAAGTACCCAAATGTCATACTTGAGTAAAAGTAAAGATACCTTAATAGAAAATGACTCAAGTATAAGTGAGTCACCCAGTAAAATACCACTTGAGTAAAAGTCTAAAAGTATTTAGTTTGAAATATATTTAAGTATCAAAAGTAAATGTATTTGCTAAAATGTACAAAAAGTGTCAAAAGTAAAATCATAAAACATTTCAAATTCCTTATATTAAGCAAACCAGACAGTACGATTTTCTTGTTTTTTCAAATTTACAGATAGCCAGGTGAACACTCCAACACTCAGACATAAGTTACAAACAAAGTATTTGTGTGTAGTGAGTCCGCCAGATCAGAGGCAGTAGGGAGGATCAGGGATGTTCTCCTGAGAAGTGCAGGAGTTGGACCATTTTCCTGTCCCGCTAAACATTCGTAATGTAACCAGTACTTTTGGGTGTCAGGGAAAATGTATGGAGTAAAAAGTAGATCATTGTCTTTAGGATTGTAGTGGAGTAAGACTAAAAGTTGCCAGAAATATGAATAGTAAAGTACAGATACCCCCAAAAACTACTTCAGTAGTACTTTAAAGTATTTTGACTTAAGTACTTTACACCACTGTTTCATGGTGTGGGTTTCAATGCCTCTTATGAAGTACTATATGTAAAGCCTACCTTATTGGTATTGTACACTATTTGACCCATATTGTCCATTTGCTGACCTCTCACCTCTGTGTCCTCTCTCTCTCTCCCGCCTCCTTCCCCCTCTCCCCCCTTCAGACATGGCTCCAGACGTATGGCTACCTTCCCCCTACAGACCCCAGGATGTCGGTCCTGCGGACGGCCCAGACCATGCAGTCTGCTATCGCTGCCATGCAGCGTCTCTATGGCCTCAACGTCACAGGATCGCTGGACAGGAACACGATAGAGTAAGTCTCACCACTTTGCATGTTATCGGTGTGAGAAAGAACATGAATATAATTATTCATCTTGATCACAGAATGAGTAGTTATTTTGGGGTGCAAGTTGCTTTATAAATCATTCATCCTGTGCAGTACAACTTCATTGTAGGTTGATGGACGTCCCTAAACGCCCAATAAACAGTCACAGACCGTTATAAACATACCTGTAAGGCTGTTCTGATTCGCTGCTTGACATTCCGGAAGAGAAGAGAACAGACGGGAGCGTTTCCCAGACAGAGAGTTAGCATCACACAGGTTAAGTGTCCCGTTTTAATGTGATCAAAGGGCTCTTTTACAGCGGATACACCTACACCAGCAGATCAGAGTCGGGGTAAATGCCACAGTATTACTCTGAACCCAGAAGCCTAGAAAAGGGAATGACAGCTTCAGTCTTCCTGTCTGCCTGTCTGTCTCTCTGCTGCTCGTTGAACCAATCAACATGTGTAGGGGTCCCTAGGGCTGCATCCAAAATGGCACCCTGTTCCCTATATAGTGCACGATTCTTCTCGAGGGCTCATAGGGCTCTGCTTAAAAGTAGCGCACTAATAGGGAATAGGGTGCCATTTGGGATGCACAAAAGGAGTTTAAGAAGCTGCAGTTTGGTTGTGTTAAAAGTATTAGAGAAACAAGTGCCTTTTTTTGCTGCTGAGATCAATTGTATGATGTGTGTCTGAAATCAGTTGCAATAATGTGGTGGGATTTGTGATGAATAACCTGCATGCTAAAGTCTCATTTTCTGTTTCTTTGTGCTTCGTATAATGATGTTAGCGATTACACAGTAAGGTGAGGCATATCTCTTATTATGTCTATTTCTTTGCAGATGTGTGTGTGTGTGTGTGTGTGTGTGTGTGTGACTTTGTGATAACTAGTATAACTAGTATGTGATAACTAGTATGTCTGTATTGGAAGTAATGACAGGATTCCATTACACAGTTTGTTCAGCCAAGGCCAAGCATACATCCTGTTTTGACTAATGGTGTTCCCGGTTCTTCCTAGCTGGATGAAGAAGCCCCGATGTGGTGTACCAGACCAGCTAGGAGGGGCGTCCAAATTCAGTGTCCGGAAAAAGCGCTACGCCCTCACGGGGCAGAAGTGGCAGCATAAACATATCACATACAGGTGAGTTGATTGGTTGCTTGGTGATTGGTTGGTTGGTTTGATGGTTGGTGATTGGTTGGTTGGTTTGTGATTGGTTGTTTGGTGATTGGTTGTTTGGTTTGTTATTAGTTGGTTGGTTGGCAGCATAAACATATCACATACAGGTGAGTTGATTGATGGGTTGGTTGGTGATTGGTTGATTAGGGATTGATTTTTGGTTAAAACAATTCACACAGCACTTTAAAACATGGGCTTTACTCTATGGGTCTGACATGTGCCTGAGGATGTGTCTAGGCTACATGTCTG
>NC_088241.1:46372922-46415422 GCF_036934945.1 Oncorhynchus masou masou | reverse complement strand
ATAGAAGGAGCATAGGACAATAGATTCACCACATTTGTTTATGTTGCCCGGAAGAATTAGAGAAAGAGGAAAAGAAAGAAGGGGACAAGAAACTGAGAGCAGGAGTGGAGAAGAGGAAACGCACCAGAGCCACAAGATGAGAAAGAGAGACAGATAGACGGAGAGAAACAGATAGAGAGAAACCAAGAGAGAGAGAGAGAGAGAGAGAGAGAGAGAGAGAGAGCAGATCATCTCCAAAGAGTGGACATGAAATGGGGGTTTTTCGAGACAGGCATCACTTCAGAAGAGCAGATGAGTTGAACACTCAGTCAACCTTAACAGTTTAGATTCCTTCTGTAGAAGATGGCACACCACGACCTCCAGAGTAGCTGCTAACTTCAGCAGAAGTGTAGCGAGTGTCTGACTTCTCTAATTCACTCATCCACTTCTGCTCAAGAGAAGAACTGGGGATAAAGCCTGATGCTCAAGTGCAATGTTGAGAAGGAAAAATAAGTTTAAATTCAAAGTGCCCCACTTCCCCGTATTCTAGGCGTGACTAAAGTGTAGAGGGATTGGAGATTGGCCAAGCCAGACTGAGGCTTCATCTCAAATGAAACCCTATTCCCTACATAGTGCACCACTTTTGACCAGAGCGCTTTGGGCCCTGATCAAAAGTAGTGCACCAAATAAGGAATAGGGTGCCATAGTGGATACAGGTTGCTGGTGCTCTTGTGACGCAGTGAGCTGTGTATAATCCTTAATTAGAAAGTAAGTTCCAGGGACAGGAAATCAGGAAATCCTCTAATTCTTCTCTCAACACCTGGCTACAGCAGTCCAACAGCAGTAGAGGACTCAGCTGCATCTCTGGCTGCCTCCCAAATAGCACCATATTGCCTTTATAGTGCACTACTTTTGACCAGGGCCCATAGAGTGACATTTGGGAAACACGCTCTCTCTCAAAGCCCCTTTTTAACACTTCACTTTTTAAGTAGTACCACTTAGTGCATAATGATGAGAGGTAATGGTATGTGTGTTGCTGTATGCTATGGTACGTTATAAAGTGTTACAACATGGAATGTGTGTGTTATGATATACTATACACCATATGTGTGGCCTAACCCCTACCGTCCTCTATCCTCTCCCCCTGCCACAGCATAAAGAACGTCACACCCAAGGTGGGCGCCGAGGAGACCCATGACGCCATCCGTCGGGCGTTCGATGTGTGGCAGAACGTGACTCCACTCCGCTTCGAAGCCGTCCCCTACAGCGACCTGGAGCGTACCAAGAAGGACGTGGACATCACCATCATCTTTGCCTCGGGTTTCCACGGCGACAGTTCGCCCTTTGACGGAGAGGGAGGCTTCCTGGCCCATGCCTACTTCCCGGGCCCCGGAATTGGAGGGGACACCCACTTTGACTCAGACGAACCCTGGACCCTGGGCAACCCAAACCACGACGGTAAGATGGGTAATGATAACCTTTAACATTAATATGGAAACAGACATTGATGCTAACATAACAGTGATGTAGTCAACTAATATATGATTATGACATCACACTCCTCTGGACTAGTTGAGTGTTTAAAACCTATCAAACGCTATCAACTCTCATAGTATTTTTGAGTTGATATGTAAGTTGGGTTTACAGTTTATGCCTGGACTTAATGTGTTGTGTTCCTCTGGTCTGGGCTTGGCTGTGCCTCTCTCTGTATAAACCCAACCTGAGTAGGCAAGGAGGGGAAGTTATGGTGAGTCACAGGGTCCGCCGGCAGGCCGGTCGATGCGCTCCGTTTAAGCTCACTATCTGACCTTTGACCTCCTGCATGCAGTCTGCAGCACTGTCTGAGTACATCCCATCTAGGATAAAACAACCAGGGTCATCATCGACCGAGAGAGAGGGGAAGAGAGAGAGGAAAGGTAGAGAGAGTGATGGGGGTGAGAGACGAAAAAGATAGGGAAAGGCGGGAGGGACAGAGAGAGAGAGAGAGAATGGGTGAGGGGTAGGGAAAGAGAGAGAAACATGGAAAAAGAACGAGATATGCGTGATTTAAAAAAAATGAAGTACAGAAGGACATGACAGAGAGGCGTGGGAGAGATGAGAGGGAGTTAGAGTGTCTGTCTGTGAAGAGAAAGAGAAGATGAGAGAGAGGGATGAGAGAGAGGGACGAGAGAGAGGGACGAGAGAGAGGGACGAGAGAGAGTGGCATACCCAAAAGGAGGAACAAGCAGCTGGAGAGGTAGATGAGGAGAAGAGGAGGATGAGAGGAGAGATGTAAAGTCAGGGAGAGGAGAAGAGTTCAGACGAGAGGTACTGGAGAGTTCCAGATTGTGAAGTAGGAAGAAAAGCAGATAGCTGCTGGTTCAGGGTTAATGCAGTATATCCAGTGGAGGGGCAGGAGAGGGGAGAAATAGTCTGGGTATAGATGTAAGCTATTAAAGGACACATCTGAAGTGAGTCCTATGGGACATGCGCACGGACACACACACACACACACACACACACACACACACACACACATGCTAATGAGATGGAGAAGCAGCTGTCAGAGAAGCTAGTGATTCAGTGCCCCTCTCTCTGCTCAATGTAATATTGATGCGGCTTCTTTTTTCCAACACTGCCCACACATCAATGAAAACATTCAATTAAATGATATATTCACGAGCAGTAACGCATCCCACTGAATAAAAACATGTGTTGCTTAAAGTCATCATGAAGACAGGCTACGGTCTGGGTATCTTTATCAATACAATATCCTCTGTGTGTGTTATTTCTGATTTCTGTGTGTGTGTGTGTGTGTGTGTGTGTGTGTGTGTGTGTGTGTGTGTGTGTGTGTGTGTGTGTGTGTGTGTGTGTGTGTGTGTGTGTGTGTGTGTGTGTGTGTGCGTGCATGCTTGTGTGTTATTCCTGTGTGTGTGTGTGCGTGCGTGTGTGCGTGCGCGTGTGTGCGTGCGTGTGTGTGTGTGCGTGTGTGTGTGCGTGCGTGCTTGTGTGTTATTTCAGTGTGTGTATGCGTGTGTGTGCGTGCGCGTGCGTGCGTGCTTGTGTGTGCGTGCGTGCTTGTGTGTTATTTCAGTGTGTGTATGCGTGTGCGCGCGCACAGGTTTGTGTATGTGGGTGTGGGTGCGCGTTGGTGCGTGGGTGTGTGTATGCATGTTGATGGGAATGGCATGGAGTATCTACTGTGTCGAACGTTGTTACTTAGAGCTATGACACTTACCTAATAATAATAATAACATGAAGCTTTCTCTATAGCATTAATTAACCATAGGACCACCGTAGATTGGCATGAACAGAGTAATTCAGAATATGATCTTCAATCGATACACAAATACAGTAGTCATTCACTGAGCTATGAGCTAGCTAGTGCTTTATAAAAGAGAAGAAAACATACTATATGTTGCCCTGATTTATTAATCCTATTCTAAATTATTTGACAACTCCATGATGCATGACACACTTGCAATTTAATCATGGTAATGTGTACAGTAGGTAGTAATTTGGAATTAGAATGCTGTTATAGTTAAACTACTTGCAGTGCTGTGGGGAAGAAGGGTTGCCCTAAATTCACTGTTGGCATTTCCAGTCTGATTCAGCCTGATATAGAGGAGGGTTTGAGAAAGAGAGCGGGATGGAGAGAGGGATAGATAGTGACAGAGAGAGAGAGAGAGAGAGAGAGAGAGAGAGAGAGAGAGAGAGAGAGAGAGACTCGTCTGTGGCAACCTAAATTCCAGAACTGGACAATAATCTGACACCCTCAGCACACAGGGGGACAAACACCTACAGTACCTGGAGGTGACAGCATTCCCTCCCCCATATGCCCCCCTAGGCACAACTACAACAACATAACCAACAAAAACGGGTCCCTACTCCTGCAGCTCTGTCGCACGCTGGGTATGTACATAGTCAATGGTAGGCTTCGAGGGGCCTCCTACAGTAGGATTCCTACGGTAGTTACACCTATAGCTCATCACTTGGCAGTAGTACTCTAGACTACTTTATCATGAGGCATCAAAGCCAAAATAACTTAATAATATTAGGAAATGCTATAGATGGAAGGAAAGTAGTGTGGAAACCTACCAAAAAAACTATTAGGCAACAACAAATTAAATCAGTTCAATGTAATTGAAGAATCCATAGAATCTAACCACTTCTGGGAAAATTGGAAAACTAAACAAACAACAACAGAAAGAGTTATCTATCCAAAACGGAGATATATGGATAAACCAATTCTCCAATCTTTTGGCCCTATAACAAAGAACAAACAGCAAAAACGTATACATTATAAAATACAAATCTTAGAATCAACTATTGAAGACTACCTGAACACACTGGATTAGACCCAACCAAATCATGAGAAAACTAAAATATAATTACCTGACAAATTGGAAAGAATTAACAAACTAGAATGCAATTTGGCCCCAAACAGAGAGTACATTAGTGGCAGGGTAGCCTTGTGGTTAGAGCGTTGGACTAGTAACCGGAAGGTTGCAAGTTCAAACCCCCGAGCTGACAAGGTACAAATCTGTCGTTCTGCCCCTGAACAGGCAGTTAACCCACTGTTCCCAGGCCGTCATTGAAAATAAGAATTTGTTCTTAACTGACTTGCCTGGTTAAATAAAGGTTAAAAAAACAAACAAAACAAAAAAACATTAGTGGCAAAATATCTGACCATTGTGACTGACCCACAATTAAGGAAAGCTTTGACTATGTACAGACTCAGTGAGCATAGCCTTGCTATTGAGAGAGGCCGCCGCAGGCAGACCTGGCTCTCAAGAGAAGACAGGCTATGTGCACACTGCCCACAATGGAACCTGAGCTGCACTTCTTAACCTCCTGCCAAATATATAACCATATTAAAGACACATATATCCCTCAGATTACACAGACCCACAAATAATTCCAAAACAAATAAAATGTTGATAAACTCCCATATCGACTGTGTGAAATACCACCGTGTGACATCACAGCAGCAAGATTTGTGACCTGTTGCCACGAGAAAAGAGCAACCAGTGAAGAACAAACGCCATTGTAAATACAACCCATTTTTATGTTGATTTATTTTCCCTTTTCTACTTTAACTATTCGCACATCGTTACAACACTGCATATAGCCATAATATGACATTTGAAATGTCTCTATGTCTCTATAACTTATGTGAATGTAATGGTTACTGTTCATTTTTGGGGGGTTATTTCACTTTAGTTTATTATCAATTTAACTTGTTTTGGTAATGTAAACATATGTTTCCCGTGCCAATAAAGCCCTGTGAGTTGAATTGAGAACCTGGGGTGAATAACTCACTCACCCTGTAGCCTTTAGCTGCAGCAGGAGGTTACCAGGCTATTGTTTCCTAGGGACCAGTTGTACTCTATCATAGTGTGACCTGTATCCTACCCTCACACTAGTACACCATTCCTGTTTCTGCCTCCAAACACTCCATCGCAACGTCACACATCCCTCTCTTTTCTTGTCCCTTCTCTACAACTATCGCTTCTTTCACACCATCGCTTCATCTCTCCGTCGCTCTTCTCCACGTGCTCTCTGTCCGTCTCCCCCACTCTGGCTTTCTCCCTACCTCGCCCTCTCTCTGTCCGTCTCCCCCACTCTAGCTTTCTCCCTACCTCGCCCTCTCTCTGTCTGTCTCCCCCACTCTGGCTTTCTCCCTACCTCGCCCTCTCTCTGTCCGTCTCCCCCACTCTAGCTTTCTCCCTACCTCGCCCTCTCTCTGTCTCCCTCCCTCTGCTCTCCCTTTGTGTGTCTGTGTGTTTGTAGAGAACAGCTGTGGATGACGTCATGACTCTGCCTGTCACTTCTCCCCCCTCTCTCTTTATCTATCTATCTATCTATCTATCTATCTATCTATCTATCTATCTATATATATATATATATATATATATATATATATATATATATATATATATATATATATATATATATATATATATATATATATGTGTGTGTGTATATACAGTAATAATATATATATATATATATATATATATATATATATATATATATATATATATATATATATATATATTTCTCATATTTCTGTACATGTGCTGACAGTCTAACCAACCCCTTAGTCTGCAAGCACACATGCACGTACACACACTAGCAAGTTAGCAAACCAAATACACAGCTGGAGAGAGTTTATTTGGCACATCTTAGCAGTTCACTTATTACTTATAAGACATATGGCTGGAAAACATTAGTCATGAATTAGAAGTGTAACCCATCAATCATCAACAGTATATTTTATACATACTGTACCAGTTGACAGTACATTACAGTACAAGAACTACACCTTGTGTAGATCACAATGATTACATACAGAGCATACACCACTTATAATGGAGATCACAGCCCAACATTGTGGGTCATGTGATGTCAGGAACTAGGTCAAGTCGTTAATGAATAAAGCACTCTGTGACTGTCAGTGATGCAGAGAGCATAACGATGAATAGGTCACATTCAATAGGGCCTGGTAATATATTTTAGTCTCCTCTCTCTCTCCCTCTCCCTCTCTTTCTCTCTCGCTCTCTCTCTCGCTCTCTCTCTCTTTCTCTCTCTTTCTCTCTCTCTCTCTCTCTCGTTCTCTCTCTATTTCTCTCTCTCTCTCTCTCTCTCTCTCCAACCCTCCTCCCCTCTCCCTCAAAACATTATCTATCTCCAGTGTCTTCAGCTCCCTGAGGTGCAGGACAGACAGACAGAGAGAGGGAACAGTAACACCTGCCAGCGTCGTACGAGCACAGGCGGTGGTGGGAGAGAGGAGAGAGCCAGAGAGGGGGTGATGTTCAGCTGCTGTAGCCACAGTGAGGGTGGGAGGCCTGGGGGCGAGAACAGAGAGATCCATCCCTTCTTGTCCTGGAGCTCTGGACCTACCATGGCTGTTGCTGTGCTACACACACCCTAGGCAGTGTGGAGAGTTAGAGGACAGGGGAGGGAGGGGTTGCGATGGGAAAGGGGGAAGTATTTTGGTCAGGGATGGATTATAGTTGAGAACCCTTTGGTTTGCTGAAAGGTTTGTTGTAACAAGGACCATATGTTAGGTGTTCAACCTCGTAGGTACTTAGAGAAACGTTGAAGTCGTGAAGTAACATTTGAAGTAACATTCACCAGGACTTGTAGTCTTAGTTCCAAATGCACTTGCAATGTTGTTGTGTATCTCGTGTAGTGCGGAGAGCCTAAGATCAGACATACTTCAAGAAAAAGTGAAATCTAAAGCCAAGATTCCTTGACTATCCGGTACAAACCTGGCCACATGGCCACAGACCTGACCACATGGCCACAGACCTGGCCACATGACCACAGACCTGACCACATGGCCACAGACCCGACCACAGAATTGACCACAGACCTGACCACACGGCCACAGACCTGGCCACAGACCTGACCACATGGCCACAGACCTGGCCACATGACCACAGACCTGGCCACATGACCACAGACCTGACCACATGGCCACAGACCTGACCACATGGCCACAGACCTGGCCACATGACCACAGACCTGACCACATGGCCACAGACCTGACCACATGGCCACAGACCTGGCCACATGACCACAGACCTGACCACATGGCCACAGACCCGACCACAGAATTGACCACAGACCTGACCACACGGCCACAGACCTGGCCACAGACCTGACCACATGGCCACAGACCTGACCACATGGCCACAGACCTGGCCACATGGCCACAGACCTGACCACATGGCCACAGACCTGCCCACATGGCCACAGACCTGGTCACATGGCCACAGACCTGACCACATGGCCACAGACCTGACTACATGGCCACAGACCTGGCCACAGACCTGACCACATACCACAGACCTGACCACATGGCCACAGACCTGGCCACAGACCTGACCACATGGCCACAGACCTGACCACATGGCCACAGACCTGGCCACAGACTTGGCCACATGGCCACAGACCTAACCACATGGCCACAGACCTGACCACATGGCCACAGACCTGGCCACAGACCTAACCACATGGCCACAGACCTGACTACATGGCCACAGACCTGGCCACATGGCCACAGACCTGACCACATGGCCACAGACCTAACCACATGGCCACAGACCTGACCACATGGCCACAGACCTGGCCACATGGCCACAGACCTGACCACATGACCACAGACCTGACCACAGACCTGGCCACATGGCCACAGACCTGGCCACATGGCCACAGACATGGCCACAGAACTGGCCACATGGCCACAGACCTGGCCGCATGGCCATAGACCTGGCCACATGGCCACAGACCTGGCCACATGGCCACAGACCTGGCCACATGGCCACAGACCTGGCCACATGGCCACAGACTTGACCACATGGCCACAGACCTGGCCACATGGCCACAGACATGGCCACAGACCTGGCCACATAACATGTTGTGTGATTTTTTGTGGCCTTCTACAGGCCACATCACCCTGTGAGCAGTCAGTCATATGCACTCCTAATCTTTGTTGTTCAGTCGACTGGCGAAAGACTGGCACGAGATCAACACTGTGAAACCAGACACAATGCCAAACGGGTATTTCCCATACTGATATCCCCATAGTGACCTCTAAGGAGTGGTATGCTTTACAACCAGCGGTCATGTGGAGATAGCATTGACTAGCCAAACGCAGTGGAAACTAGTTCAACTTAACATACATATTAGCTGATGTGCCGAACAGGAAATGAAGGTTCCAGGGTGACATTTCTTCACTCTGAACCTACGATGAATGTAGGGGTTAGCTAAACAATGCACTAGGAGATAGAATGTCAAGACTTTATGAGTCTGCGTTCTACATGGGTCACATCCTGCTGGGTTGGAGGTCGTATGGAATAACAGGAACAGGGTGGGGTTGCCCCGAGACCTTGGGTCAGTTGAGCATTTCCCCCGCTAATGGTTAAGGCTAGAATTGGGGGAGGGGAAGCTGATCCCAGATCTGTAGTAACATGTTAGAGGATGGGCCATAGAGGGACGTGGGAGTTGATAGCCATTGACTCGTCGGTTTATGGATTGGTTGTCACACTGCAACATAGCATGAAGCTTAAAACATTCCCATTGATTGAAAGAACTGCTAATCGTCTATTTCCAATCTCTTTTCCCTGTCGTTGAACTGATTCCTTATTTAGATGCCGGCAGCTAAAATGCAGTCCTTGTGTCTCATGAAAGACTCACAGGGATAACCGACTGTAGAACATGGTTCAGCCCCGGTTCAGGCTTTGGTGTTGTGGATGTTGTAGATGTGGCAGTGAAGGAGGCTGTGTTGTGAAGGAGCATATGGTGTCCTTGTGGGTCTATTTTTAGGCCTGTATTCTCAGCATGCGGCCAGCGACGGGATGTGGAGCTTTGATGAGACGGAGCAGCTTTCAAACTGCAGCAGCAGGAAACAGTCATTTATACACTGATGCTGCTCGGCTGCCAGGGAACTGGGACTCATCTCTATCTCTTTACTGCATGTGTGTGTGTGTGTGTGTGTGTGTGTGTGTGTGTGTGTGTGTGTGTGTGTGTGTGTGTGTGTGTGTGTGTGTGTGTGCGTGCGTGCGTGCGTGCGTGCGTGCGTGCGTGCGTGCGTGCGTGTGTGTGTGTATGCAAACAGTTTGCTTCTACAAACACCCAGTGTGGTGACATTTGGAGAAGAGGTATTGATATTGATGACTGTCAGTGGTATACCTTGCTGGAGGCCAGCAGCAGAGACGGTTACTGGGAAGAGCTGAGCACACAGAGAGGAAACTGAGGAGGCTAGGGTACTGTACTGTACTGAGGGAACTGAGGAGGCTAGGGTACTGTACTGAGGGAACTGAGGAGGCTAGGGTACTGTACTGTACTGTGGGAACTGAGGAGGCTAGGGTACTGTACTGAGGGAACTGAGGAGTCTAGGGTACTGTACTGTACTGAGGGAACTGAGGAGGCTAGGGTACTGTACTGTACTGTACTGTGGGAACTGAGGAGGCTAGGGTACTGTACTGTACTGAGGGAACTGAGGAGGCTAGGGTACTGTACTGTACTGTGGGAACTGAGGAGGCTAGGGTACTGTACTGTGGGAACTGAGGAGGCTAGGGTACTGTACTGAGGGAACTGAGGAGGCTAGGGTACTGTACTGAGGGAACTGAGGAGGCTAGGGTACTGTACTGAGGGAACTAAGGAGGCTAGGGTACTGTACTGTACTGAGGGAACTGAGGAGTCTAGGGTACTGTACTGTACTGAGGGAACTGAGGAGGCTAGGGTACTGTACTGTACTGAGGGAACTGAGGAGGCTAGGGTACTGTACTGAGGGAACTGAGGAGGCTAGGGTACTGTACTGTACTGAGGGAACTGAGGAGGCTAGGGTACTGTACTGTACTGAGGGAACTGAGGAGTCTAGGGTACTGTACTGAGGGAACTGAGGAGGCTAGGCTACTGTACTGTACTGAGGGAACTGAGGAGGCTAGGGTACTGTACTGAGGGAACTGAGGAGGCTAGGGTACTGTACTGTACTGTGGGAACTGAGGAGGCTAGGGTACTGTACTGAGGGAACTGAGGAGGCTAGGGTACTGTACTGTACTGAGGGAAGTGAGGAGGCTAGGGTACTGTACTGAGGGAACTGAGGAGGCTAGGGTACTGTACTGTACTGTACTGAGGGAACTGAGGAGGCTAGGGTACTGTACTGAGGGAACTGAGGAGGCTAGGGTACTGTACTGTACTGAGGGAACTGAGGAGGCTAGGGTACTGTACTGTACTGAGGGAACTGAGGAGTCTAGGGTACTGTACTGTACTGAGGGAACTGAGGAGGCTAGGGTACTGTACTGTACTGAGGGAACTGAGGAGGCTAGGGTACTGTACTGAGGGAACTGAGGAGGCTAGGGTACTGTACTGTACTGAGGGAACTGAGGAGGCTAGGGTACTGTACTGTACTGAGGGAACTGAGGAGGCTAGGGTACTGTACTGAGGGAACTGAGGAGGCTAGGGTACTGTACTGTACTGAGGGAACTGAGGAGGCTAGGGTACTGTACTGTACTGAGGGAACTGAGGAGGCTAGGGTACTGTACTGTACTGAGGGAACTGAGGAGTCTAGGGTACTGTACTGAGGGAACTGAGGAGGCTAGGCTACTGTACTGTACTGAGGGAACTGAGGAGGCTAGGGTACTGTACTGAGGGAACTGAGGAGGCTAGGGTACTGTACTGTACTGTGGGAACTGAGGAGGCTAGGGTACTGTACTGAGGGAACTGAGGAGGCTAGGGTACTGTACTGTACTGTACTGAGGGAACTGAGGAGGCTAGGGTACTGTACTGAGGGAACTGAGGAGGCTAGGGTACTGTACTGTACTGAGGGAACTGAGGAGGCTAGGGTACTGTACTGTACTGAGGGAACTGAGGAGTCTAGGGTACTGTACTGTACTGAGGGAACTGAGGAGGCTAGGGTACTGTACTGTACTGAGGGAACTGAGGAGGCTAGGGTACTGTACTGAGGGAACTGAGGAGGCTAGGGTACTGTACTGTACTGTGGGAACTGAGGAGGCTAGGGTACTGTACTGAGGGAACTGAGGAGGCTAGGGTACTGTACTGAGGGAACTGAGGAGGCTAGGGTACTGTACTGTACTGAGGGAACTGAGGAGGCTAGTGTACTGTACTGAGGGAACCGAGGAGGCTAGGGTACTGTACTGTACTGTGGGAACTGAGGAGGCTAGGGTACTGTACTGTACTGTGGGAACTGAGGAGGCTAGGGTACTGTACTGTACTGTGGGAACTGAGGAGGCTAGGGTACTGTACTGAGGGAACTGAGGAGGCTAGGGTACTGTACTGTACTGTGGGAACTGAGGAGGCTAGGGTACTGTACTGAGGGAACTGAGGAGGCTAGGGTACTGTACTGTACTGTACTGAGGGAACTGAGGAGGCTAGGGTACTGTACTGAGGGAACTGAGGAGGCTAGGGTACTGTACTGTACTGTGGGAACTGAGGAGGCTAGGGTACTGTACTGTACTGAGGGAAGTGAGGAGGCTAGGGTACTGTACTGAGGGAACTGAGGAGGCTAGGGTACTGTACTGTACTGTGGGAACTGAGGAGGCTAGGGTACTGTACTGTACTGAGGGAACTGAGGAGGCTAGGGTACTGTACTGTACTGTACTGAGGGAACTGAGGAGGCTAGGGTACTGTACTGAGGGAACTGAGGAGGCTAGGGTACTGTACTGTACTGTGGGAACTGAGGAGGCTAGGGTACTGTACTGTACTGAGGGAACTGAGGAGGCTAGGGTACTGTACTGTACTGAGGGAACTGAGGAGGCTAGGGTACTGTACTGTACTGTACTGAGGGAACTGAGGAGGCTAGGGTACTGTACTGTACTGTACTGAGGGAACTGAGGAGGCTAGGGTACTGTACTGAGGGAACTGAGGAGGCTAGGGTACTGTACTGTACTGTACTGAGGGAACTGAGGAGGCTAGGGTACTGTACTGAGGGAACTGAGGAGGCTAGGGTACTGTACTGTACTGTACTGAGGGAACTGAGGAGGCTAGGGTACTGTACTGAGGGAACTGAGGAGGCTAGGGTACTGTACTGTACTGAGGGAACTGAGGAGGCTAGGGTACTGTACTGAGGGAACTGAGGAGGCTAGGGTACTGTACTGTACTGTGGGAACTGAGGAGGCTAGGGTACTGTACTGTACTGAGGGAACTGAGGAGGCTAGGGTACTGTACTGTACTGTGGGAACTGAGGAGGCTAGGGTACTGTACTGAGGGAACTGAGGAGGCTAGGGTACTGTACTGAGGGAACTGAGGAGGCTAGGGTACTGTACTGTACTGTGGGAACTGAGGAGGCTAGGGTACTGTACTGCGGGAACTGAGGAGGCTAGGGTACTGTACTGTACTGTACTGAGGGAACTGAGGAGGCTAGGGTACTGTACTGAGGGAACTGAGGAGGCTAGGGTACTGTACTGTACTGTGGGAACTGAGGAGGCTAGGGTACTGTACTGTACTGAGGGAAGTGAGGAGGCTAGGGTACTGTACTGAGGGAACTGAGGAGGCTAGGGTACTGTACTGTACTGTGGGAACTGAGGAGGCTAGGGTACTGTACTGTACTGAGGGAACTGAGGAGGCTAGGGTACTGTACTGTACTGTACTGAGGGAACTGAGGAGGCTAGGGTACTGTACTGAGGGAACTGAGGAGGCTAGGGTACTGTACTGTACTGTGGGAACTGAGGAGGCTAGGGTACTGTACTGTACTGAGGGAACTGAGGAGGCTAGGGTACTGTACTGTACTGAGGGAACTGAGGAGGCTAGGGTACTGTACTGTACTGTACTGTACTGTACTGAGGGAACTGAGGAGGCTAGGGTACTGTACTGAGGGAACTGAGGAGGCTAGGGTACTGTACTGTACTGTGGGAACTGAGGAGGCTAGGGTACTGTACTGTACTGAGGGAACTGAGGAGGCTAGGGTACTGTACTGTACTGTGGGAACTGAGGAGGCTAGGGTACTGTACTGTACTGAGGGAACTGAGGAGGTTAGGGTACTGTACTGTACTGTGGGAACTGAGGAGGCTAGGGTACTGTACTGTACTGAGGGAACTGAGGAGGCTAGGGTACTGTACTGTACTGTGGGAACTGAGGAGGCTAGGGTACTGTACTGAGGGAACTGAGGAGGCTAGTGTACTGTACTGTACTGTACTGAGGGAACTGAGGAGGCTAGGGTACTGTACTGAGGGAACTGAGGAGGCTAGGGTACTGTACTGTACTGAGGGAACTGAGGAGGCTAGGGTACTGTACTGAGGGAACTGAGGAGGCTAGGGTACTGTACTGTGGGAACTGAGGAGGCTAGGGTACTGTACTGTACTGAGGGAACCGAGGAGGCTAGGGTACTGTACTGAGGGAACTGAAGAGGCTAGGGTACTGTACTGAGGGAACTGAGGAGGCTAGGGTACTGTACTGTGGGAACTGAGGAGGCTAGGGTACTGTACTGTACTGAGGGAACTGAGGAGGCTAGGGTACTGTACTGAGGGAACTGAGGAGGCTAGGGTACTGTACTGTGGGAACTGAGGAGGCTAGGGTACTGTACTGTACTGAGGGAACCGAGGAGGCTAGGGTACTGTACTGAGGGAACTGAAGAGGCTAGGGTACTGTACTGTACTGAGGGAACTGAGGAGGCTAGGGTACTGTACTGAGGGAACTGAGGAGGCTAGGGTACTGTACTGTACTGAGGGAACTGAGGAGGCTAGGGTACTGTACTGTACTGTGGGAACTGAGGGAACTGAGGAGGCTAGGGTACTGTACTGAAGGAACTGAGGAGGCTAGGGTACTGTACTATACTGAGGGAACTGAGGAGACTAGGGTACTGTACTGTACTGAGGGAAGTGAGGAGGCTAAGGTACTGTACTGTACTGAAGGAAGTGAGGAGGCTAGGGTACTGTACTGAGGGAACTGAGGAGGCTAGGGTACTGTACTGTACTGGGGGAAGTGAGGAGGCTAGGGTACTGTACTGAGGGAAGTGAGGAGGCTAGGGTACTGTACTGAGGGAACTGAGGAGGCTAGTGTACTGTACTGTACTGAGGGAAGTGAGGAGGCTAGGGTACTGTACTGTACTGAGGGAACTGAGGAGGCTAGGGTACTGTACTGTACTGAGGGAACTGAGGAGTCTAGGGTACTGTACTGTACTGAGGGAACTGAGGAGGCTAGGGTACTGTACTATACTGAGGGAACTGAGGAGGCTAGGGTACTGTACTGTACTGAGGGAACTGAGGAGGCTAGGGTACTGTACTGTACTGAGGGAACTGAGGAGGCTAGGGTACTGTACTGAGGGAACTGAGGAGGCTAGGGTACTGTACTTTGGGAACTGAGGAGGCTAGGGTACTGTACTGTACTGTGGGAACTGAGGAGGCTAGGGTACTGTACTGTACTGAGGGAACTGAGGAGGCTAGGGTACTGTACTTTGGGAACTGAGGAGGCTAGGGTACTGTACTGTACTGTGGGAACTGAGGAGGCTAGGGTACTGTACTGTACTGAGGGAACTGAGGAGGCTAGGGTACTGTACTGTACTGAGGGAAGGGAGGAGGCTAGGGTATTGGTATTGTACTGTACTGAGGGAACTGAGGAGGCTAGGGTACTGTACTGTACTGAGGGAACTGAGGAGGCTAGGGTACTGTACTGTACTGAGGGAACTGAGGAGGCTAGGGTACTGTACTGTACTGAGGGAGCTGAGGAGGCTAGGGTACTGTACTGTGGGAACTGAGGAGGCTAGGGTACTGTACTGAGGGAACTGAGGAGGCTAGGGTACTGTACTTTGGGAACTGAGGAGGCTAGGGTACTGTACTATACTGAGGGAACTGAGGAGACGAGGGTACTGTACTGTACTGAGGGAAGTGAGGAGCCTAAGGTACTGTACTGTACTGAGGGAAGTGAGGAGGCTAGGGTACTGTACTGTACTGAGGGAACTGAGGAGGCTAGGGTACTGTACTGTACTGAGGGAACTGAGGAGGCTAGGGTACTGTACTGTACTGAGGGAACTGAGGAGGCTAGGGTACTGTACTGTACTGAGGGAACTGAGGAGGCTAGGGTACTGTACTGTACTGAGGGAAGTGAGGAGGCTAGGGTACTGTACTGTACTGAGGGAACTGAGGAGGCTAGTGCACTGTACTGTACTGAGGGAAGCGAGGAGGCTAGGGTACTGTACTGTACTGAGGGAACTGAGGAGGCTAGGGTACTGTACTGTGGGAACTGAGGAGGCTAGGGTACTGTACTTTGGGAACTGAGGAGGCTAGGGTACTGTACTGTGGGAACTGAGGAGGCTAGGGTACTGTACTTTGGGAACTGAGGAGGCTAGGGTACTGTACTGTACTGAGGGAACTGAGGAGGCTAGGGTACTGTACTGTACTGAGGGAACTGAGGAGGCTAGGGTACTGTACTGTACTGAGGGAACTGAGGAGGCTAGGGTACTGTACTGTGGGAACTGAGGAGGCTAGGGTACTGTACTTTGGGAACTGAGGAGGCTAGGGTACTGTACTATACTGAGGGAACTGAGGAGACTAGGGTACTGTACTGTACTGAGGGAAGTGAGGAGGCTAGGGTACTGTACTGTACTGAGGGAACTGAGGAGGCTAGTGCACTGTACTGTACTGAGGGAACTGAGGAGGCTAGGGTACTGTACTGTACTGAGGGAACTGAGGAGGCTAGGGTACTGTACTGTACTGAGGGAAGTGAGGAGGCTAGTGCACTGTACTGTACTGAGGGAAGTGAGGAGGCTAGGGTACTGTACTGTACTGAGGGAACTGAGGAGGCTAGGGTACTGTACTGTACTGAGGGAAGGGAGGAGGCTAGGGTATTGTACTGTACTGAGGGAACTGAGGATGCTAGGGTACTGTACTGAGGGAACTGAGGAGGCTAGGGTACTGTACTGTACTGAGGGAACTGAGGAGGCTAGGGTACTGTACTCTACTGAGGGAACTGAGGAGGCTAGGGTACTGTACTGTACTGAGGGAACTGAGGAGGCTAGGGTAATGTACTGTACTGAGGGAACTGAGGAGGCTAGGGTACTGTACTGAGGGAACTGAGGAGGCTAGGGTACTGTACTGTACTGAGGGAAGGGAGGAGGCTAGGGTACTGTACTGTACTGAGGGAAGTGAGGAGGCTAGGGTACTGTACTATACTGAGGGAACTGAGGAGGCTAGGGTACTGTACTGTACTGAGGGAACTGAGGAGGCTAGGGTACTGTACTGTACTGAGGGAAGGGAGGAGGCTAGGGTATTGTACTGTACTGAGGGAACTGAGGAGGCTAGGGTACTGTACTGTACTGAGGGAACTGAGGAGGCTAGGGTACTGTACTGTACTGAGGGAACTGAGGAGGCTAGGGTACTGTACTGTACTGAGGGAACTGAGGAGGCTAGGGTACTGCACTGTACTGAGGAAACTGAGGAGGCTAGGGTACTGTACTATACTGAGGGAACTGAGGAGGCTAGGGTACTGTACTGTACTGAGGGAACTGAGGAGGCTAGGGTACTGTACTGTACTGTGGGAACTGAGGAGGCTAGGGTAATGTACTGTACTGAGGGAACTGAGGAGGCTAGGGTACTGTACTGAGGGAACTGAGGAGGCTAGGGTACTGTACTGTACTGAGGGAAGGGAGGAGGCTAGGGTACTGTACTGAGGGAAGGGAGGAGGCTAGGGTATTGTACTGTACTGAGGGAACTGAGGAGGCTAGGGTACTGTACTGAGGGAACTGAGGAGGCTAGGGTACTGTACTGTACTGAGGGAACTGAGGAGGCTAGGGTACTGTACTCTACTGAGGGAACTGAGGAGGCTAGGGTACTGTACTGTACTGAGGGAACTGAGGAGGCTAGGGTAATGTACTGTACTGAGGGAACTGAGGAGGCTAGGGTACTGTACTGAGGGAACTGAGGAGGCTAGGGTACTGTACTGTACTGAGGGAAGGGAGGAGGCTAGGGTACTGTACTATACTGAGGGAACTGAGGAGGCTAGGGTACTGTACTGTACTGAGGGAACTGAGGAGGCTAGGGTACTGTACTGTACTGAGGGAAGGGAGGAGGCTAGGGTATTGTACTGTACTGAGGGAACTGAGGAGGCTAGGGTACTGTACTGTACTGAGGGAACTGAGGAGGCTAGGGTACTGTACTGTACTGAGGGAACTGAGGAGGCTAGGGTACTGTACTGTACTGAGGGAACTGAGGAGGCTAGGGTACTGTACTGTGGGAACTGAGGAGGCTAGGGTACTGTACTGTACTGAGGGAACTGAGGAGGCTAGGGTACTGTACTGTACTGAGGGAACTGAGGAGGCTAGGGTACTGTACTGTACTGAGGGAACTGAGGAGGCTAGGGTACTGTACTGTGGGAACTGAGGAGGCTAGGGTACTGTACTGTACTGAGGGAACTGAGGAGGCTAGGGTACTGTACTATACTGAGGGAACTGAGGAGGCTAGGGTACTGTACTGTGGGAACTGAGGAGGCTAGGGTACTGTACTGTGGGAACTGAGGAGGCTAGGGTACTGTACTGAGGGAACTGAGGAGGCTAGGGTACTGTACTGAGGGAACTGAGGAGGCTAGGGTACTGTACTGTGGGAACTGAGGAGGCTAGGGTACTGTACTGTGGGAACTGAGGAGGCTAGGGTACTGTACTGTACTGAGGGAACTGAGGAGGCTAGGGTACTGTACTTAGGGAACTGAGGAGGCTAGGGTACTGTACTGTGGGAACTGAGGAGGCTAGGGTTCTGTACTGAGGGAACTGAGGAGGCTAGGGTACTGTACTGTACTGAGGGAACTGAGGAGGCTAGGGTACTGTACTAAGGGAACTGAGGAGGCTAGGGTACTGTACTAAGGGATCTGAGGAGGCTAGGGTACTGTACTGTACTGAGGGAACTGAGGAGGCTAGGGTACTGTACTGTACTGAGGGAACTGAGGAGGCTAGGGTACTGTACTGTGGGAACTGAGGAGGCTAGGGTACTGTACTGAGGGAACTGAGGAGGCTAGGGTACTGTACTGAGGGAACTGAGGAGGCTAGGGTACTGTACTGTACTGTGGGAACTGAGGAGGCTAGGGTACTGTACTGTGGGAACTGAGGAGG
The DNA here is from genome assembly GCF_036934945.1 of Oncorhynchus masou masou. Lineage (NCBI taxonomy): Eukaryota > Metazoa > Chordata > Actinopteri > Salmoniformes > Salmonidae > Oncorhynchus > Oncorhynchus masou. The sequence continues at coordinate 46,396,899 of NC_088241.1, read as the reverse complement.
CTAGGGTACTGTACTGTGGGAACTGAGGAGGCTAGGGTACTGTACTGTGGGAACTGAGGAGGCTAGGCTACTGTACTGTACTGTGGGAACTGAGGAGGCTAGGGTACTGTACTGTACTGAGGGAACTGAGGAGGCTAGGGTACTGTACTGTGGGAACTGAGGAGGCTAGGGTACTGTACTGAGGGAACTGAGGAGGCTAGGGTACTGTACTGAGGGAACTGAGGAGGCTAGGGTACTGTACTGTACTGAGGGAACTGAGGAGGCTAGGGTACTGTACTGTGGGAACTGAGGAGGCTAGGGTACTGTACTGTGGGAACTGAGGAGGCTAGGGTACTGTACTGAGGGAACTGAGGAGGCTAGGGTACTGTACTGTACTGAGGGAACTGAGGAGGCTAGGGTACTGTACTGAGGGAACTGAGGAGGCTAGGGTACTGTACTGTACTGAGGGAACTGAGGAGGCTAGGGTACTGTACTGTGGGAACTGAGGAGGCTAGGGTACTGTACTGTGGGAACTGAGGAGGCTAGGGTACTGTACTTAGGGAACTGAGGAGGCTAGGGTACTGTACTTAGGGAACTGAGGAGGCTAGGGTACTGTACTGTACTGTGGGAACTGAGGAGGCTAGGGTACTGTACTGTACTGTGGGAACTGAGGAGGCTAGGGTACTGTACTTAGGGAACTGAGGAGGCTAGGGTACTGTACTTAGGGAACTGAGGAGGCTAGGGTACTGTACTGTGGGAACTGAGGAGGCTAGGGTACTGTACTTAGGGAACTGAGGAGGCTAGGGTACTGTACTTAGGGAACTGAGGAGGCTAGGGTACTGTACTTAGGGAACTGAGGAGGCTAGGGTACTGTACTTAGGGAACTGAGGAGGCTAGGGTACTGCACTGTACTGAGGAAACTGAGGAGGCTAGGGTAGTGTACTGTACTGAGGAAACTGAGGAGGCTAGGGTACTGTACTGTACTGAGGGAACTGAGGAGGCTAGGGTACTGCACTGTACTGAGGGAACTGAGGAGGCTAGGGTACTGCACTGTACTGAGGAAACTGAGGAGGCTAGGGTACTGTACTGTACTGAGGGAACTGAGGAGGCTAGGGTACTGCACTGTACTGAGGGAACTGAGGAGGCTAGGGTACTGCACTGTACTGAGGAAACTGAGGAGGCTAGGGTACTGTACTGTACTGAGGGAACTGAGGAGGCTAGGGTACTGTACTGAAGGAAAGCAAACAAATACATGAACCAGCAGACAAAATAATTAGAAGAACTATATTTTTAATGATTTTTCCAAATGTTTGTATAGCAATGAATCTCTGCAGTGAGAAAGAACTTGATTTGTTTTATCAACACAGTGTGTGGCATAGAGAGAGATAAAGAGAGAGTGAGATAGAGAGAGAGAGAGAGAGAGAGAGAGAGAGAGAGAGAGAGAGAGAGAGAGAGAGAGAGAGAGAGAGAGAGAGGAGAGATAAGCGAGAGAGAGAGAGAGAGAGAGAAAGAGACAGAGAGAAAGCTAGCACCATTCTCTACCCCACCAGGCTGCCTCTAGAAATAGACGCTCGCCCACTGACACTAGCACTGGCTGCCATGTGGGTGGTATCAGCCTCTTCCGCCCTCACACACACACACACACACACAGACACACACACACACACACACACACTCACACTCACACACACACACACACACACACACACACACACACACACACACACACACACACACACACACACACACACACACACACACACAGACCTCTCTCTACATAGTTTATTTCACATGCCTCTTTCTGCCCAGCACTTCAGGCAGGGAGCCGGAAGTCAAACTCATACCCTCCCCCATCAAGGCCATTAATTAAACAACCTCTATACACAGCCACTTCCCCTCTTTCCTTCCCTGTCTCCTCTTTCAGCTCTTTTGCAGAGAAGATAGATTCATTCAACACAATTGTGTTTTAACAGGAGATCACTGATAAGGTTTTGCGAAAGGGAATTACGCTGAGAATCGCATTTTTCCGTTTTTTTGTGTGATATACATTTTATAGTGAAAAATCAGAGTCTCAGCGTAATTCTGCAAGCATGGAATTGCCCCAAAGCAGAGAGCACAGGTATGCAGAATGGGGGCGGACAGAGAGAGAGAGGGGTGGTGAGAGAAAGAGAGAGAGTGATAGAGAGATAATATTGTGGCGGGGTGCTGTAGTTTGGCTGCAGCTACAATGGCCAGTCTGTCTGTTCACACCCAAAAACCAGGCCAGGCGCAGCAAAAGAAACAGAACCTGAGCCCAGCTGGCAACTACACAGACAGGCAGGGGCACCAAGCTCCCAGACTACTCTTGGAATCTCAGCACTCAGCTACTCCTTCCCTCCCTAACTTCCCTCCCTTTTCTCCCTCCCTCGCCCTGCTCTCGTTCACTCTTTTCCTCTTTAGGTTCGACTCTCCAGTTCGTATGCGTGACATGTTATTGACAATGAACTGAAGCGGCGCTGCTGTCAAAATATTGGGAATCACTGTTTTCCTTCTATTTCTTCAGCCTCTTTCTCATCTTTCTTCCGTTCCGTCTCTCTCCTCTCCCATTTCCTCTTCCTCCTCCCACTCACCTCCAGTCCTTAAGTACCACAACCAGTTACTCGCACACACGCACGCCGACGCCCGCACGCACTCACACCTCTCAGACGGCTGCTCTACTCTTTAGGGGCCTCGACCCAGGGAATTCTGGGTAGGAGGAAGACAATGGGAACATTTAGCTCCTCCAGGGACAAAGGAAGTGCTTATTCTCGGTGCTAAGACTCGGGCGTAAACAACAACAGCAACAGCAAGCATGCAATAATAACACAGTTGTCAACACAAGTGTCAGGCCTTGAGTGGAGGGGGAAGGCTGATGGACGGCAGATCTGTCTTTCCTTGAGGAGCTCTGCTAGAGATGGGAGTGTTGTACTACATCGTTGGTAATTATATGGCATGTGGACGATAACAGTTCAATTGTTGTTGTTTTAGTTCCTGCAGAAGATGCCGTGTCAGCCTTTTAATATCGTTCAAACACCCCTCTATGTCTCGCCCCTCTCCCTCCCTCTCTGTCTCGCCCCTCGCTCTCCCTCCCTCTCTGTCTCGCCCCTCGCTCTCCCTCCCTCTCTGTCTCGCCCCTCTCCCTCCCTCTCTGTCTCGCCCCTCGCTCTCCCTCCCTCTCTGTCTCGCCCCTCGCTCTCCCTCCCTCTATGTCTCGCCCCTCGCTCTCCCTCCCTCTCTGTCTCGCCCCTCTCCCTCCCTCTCTGTCTCGCCCCTCGCTCTCCCTCCCTCTCTGTCTCGCCCCTCGCTCTCCCTCCCTCTATGTCTCGCCCCCTCGCTCTCCCTCCCTCTCTGTCTCGCCCCTCGCTCTCCCTCCCTCTCTGTCTCGCCCCTCGCTCTCCCTCCCTCTCTGTCTCGCCCCTCGCTCTCCCTCCCTCTCTGTCTCGCCCCCTCGCTCTCCCTCCCTCTCTGTCTCGCCCCTCGCTCTCCCTCCCTCTATGTCTCGCCCCTCGCTCTCCCTCCCTCTCTGTCTCGCCCCTCGCTCTCCCTTCCTCTCTGTCTCGCCCCCTCGCTCTCACTCCTCTCCCTCCCTCTCTGTCTCGCCCCTCGCTCTCCCTCCCTCTATGTCTCGCCCTCGCTCTCCCTCCCTCTATGTCTCGCCCCTCGCTCTCCCTCCCTCTCTGTCTCGCCCCTCGCTCTCCCTCCCTCTCTGTCTCGCCCCTCGCTCTCACTCCTCTCCCTCCCTCTCTGTCTCGCCCCTCACTCTCCCTCCCTCTATGTCTCGCCCATCGCTCTCCCTCCCTCTCTGTCTCGCCCCTCGCTCTCACTCCTCTCCCTCCCTCTCTGTCTCGCCCCTCGCTCTCCCTCCCTCTCTGTCTCGCCCCTCGCTCTCCCTCCCTCTATGTCTAGCCCTCGCTCTCCCTCCCTCTCTGTCTCGCCCCTCTCCCTCCCTCTCTGTCTCGCCCCTCGCTCTCCCTCCCTCTATGTCTCGCCCCTCGCTCTCCCTCCCTCTCTGTCTCGCCCCTCTCCCTCCCTCTCTGTCTCGCCCCTCGCTCTCCCTCCCTCTCTGTCTCGCCCCTCGCTCTCCCTCCCTCTCTGTCTCGCCCCTCGCTCTCCCTCCTCTCCCTCCCTCTCTGTCTCGCCCCTCTCCCTCCCTCTCTGTCTCGCCCCTCGCTCTCCCTCCCTTCTCTGTCTCGCCCCTCGCTCTCCCTCCCTCTCTGTCTCGCCCCTCGCTCTCCCTCCCTCTCTGTCTCGCCCCTCGCTCTCCCTCCCTCTCTGTCTTGCCCCTCTCCCTCCCTCTCTGTCTCGCCCCTCGCTCTCCCTCCCTCTCTGTCTCGCCCCTCGCTCTCCCTCCCTCTATGTCTCGCCCCTCGCTCTCCCTCCCTCTCTGTCTCGCCCCTCGCTCTCCCTCCCTCTCTGTCTCGCCCCCTCGCTCTCCCTCCCTCTCTGTCTCGCGCCTCGCTCTCCCTCCCTCTCTGTCTCGCCCCTCGCTCTCCCTCCCTCTCTGTCTCGCCCCCTCGCTCTCCCTCCCTCTCTGTCTCGCCCTCGCTCTCCCTCCCTCTCTGTCTCGCCCCTCGCTCTCCCTCCCTCTCTGTCTCGCCCCTCGCTCTCCCTCCCTCTATGTCTCGCCCCTCGCTCTCCCTCCCTCTCTGTCTCGCCCCTCGCTCTCACTCCTCTCCCTCCCTCTCTGTCTCGCCCCTCGCTCTCCCTCCCTCTATGTCTCGCCCCTCGCTCTCCCTCCCTCTATGTCTCGCCCTCGCTCTCCCTCCCTCTATGTCTCGCCCCTCGCTCTCCCTCCCTCTATGTCTCGCCCCTCGCTCTCCCTCCCTCTCTGTCTCGCCCCTCGCTCTCCCTCCCTCTCTGTCTCGCCCCTCGCTCTCATTCCTCTCCCTCCCTCTCTGTCTCGCCCCTCGCTCTCCCTCCCTCTCTGTCTCGCCCCTCGCTCTCCCTCCCTCTATGTCTCGCCCCTCGCTCTCCCTCCCTCTCTGTCTCGCCCCTCTCCCTCCCTCTCTGTCTCGCCCTCGCTCTCCCTCCCTCTATGTCTCGCCCCTCGCTCTCCCTCCCTCTCTGTCTCGCCCCTCTCCCTCCCTCTCTGTCTCGCCCCTCGCTCTCCCTCCCTCTCTGTCTCGCCCCTCGCTCTCCCTCCCTCTCTGTCTTGCCCCTCGCTCTCCCTCCTCTCCCTCCCTCTCTGTCTCGCCCCTCGCTCTCCCTCCTCTCCCTCCCTCTCTGTCTCCCCTCGCTCTCCCTCCTCTCCCTCCCTCTCTGTCTCGCCCCTCGCTCCTCCTCCTCTCCCTCCTCTCTGTCTCGCCCCTCGCTTTCCCTCCTCTCCCTCCCTCTCCCTCCCTCTCTGTCTCGCCCCTCGCTCTCCCTCCTCTCCCTCCCTCTCTGTCTCGCCCCTCGCTCTCCCTCCTCTCCCTCCCTCTCTGTCTCGCCCCTCGCTCTCCCTCCTCTCGCTCCTCTCTGTCTCGCCCCTAACTCTCCCTCCCTCTCTGTCTCGCCCCTCGCTCTCCCTCCCTCTCTGTCTCGCCCCTCGCTCTCCCTCCTCTCCCTCCCTCTCTGTCTCGCCCCTCCTCTCCCTCCTCTCCCTCCCTCTCTGTCTCGCCCCTCGCTCTCCCTCCTCTCCCTCCCTCCTCTTCCTCCTCTCCCTCCTCTCCCTCCCCCTCTCTGTCTCGCCCCTCGCTCTCCCTCCTCTCCCTCCTCTCCCTCCCTCTCTGTCTCGCCCCTCGCTCTCCCTCCTCTCCCTCCTCTCTCTCCTCTCCCCCTCTCCCTCCTCTCCCTCCCTCTCTGTCTCGCCCCTCGCTCTCCCTCCTCTACCTCCTCTCCCTCCTCTCCCTCCCTCTCTGTCTTGCCCCTCGCTCTCCCTCCTCTCCCTCCCTCTCTGTCGCTGTCTCTGTCTCGCCCCTCGCTCTCCCTCCCTCTCTGTCGCTGTTTCTGTCTCGCCCCTCGCTCTCCCTCCTCTCCCTCCCTCTCTGTCGCTGTTTCTGTCTCGCCCCTCACTCTCCCTCCTCTCCCTCCCTCTCTGTCGCTGTTTCTGTCTCGCCCCTCGCTCTCCCTCCTCTCCCTCCCTCTCTGTCGCTGTTTCTGTCTCGCCCCTCGCTCTCCCTCCTCTCCCTCCCTCTCTGTCGCTGTTTCTGTCTCGCCCCTCACTCTCCTTCTGTCTCGCCACTCGTTCTCCCGCTCACTCCCCGTCTCTCTCTCTCTCCCTCCCTCTCTGTCGCTGTCGCTCTCGTTCTCCCTCTCTCTCCCTCCTCTCACTCCCTCTCTGTCGCTGTTTCTATCTCGCCCCTCGCTCTCCCTCTCACTCTCCGTCTCTCTCTCCCTCCTCTCCCTCCCTCTCTGTCGCTGTTTCTGTCTCGCCCCTCGCTCTCCCTCTCACTCCCCGTCTCTCTCTCTCTCCCTCCTCTCCCTCCCTCTCTGTTGCTGTTTCTGTCTCGCCCCTCGCTCTCCCTCTCACTCCCCGTCTCTCTCTCTCTCCCTTCTCTCCCTCCCTCTCTGTCGCTGTTTCTGTCTCGCCCCTCGCTCTCCCTCCTCTCCCTCCCTCTCTGTCACTGTTTCTGTCACGCCCCTCGCTCTCCCTCCTCTCCCTCCCTCTCTGTCGCTGTTTCTGTCTCGCCCCTCGCTCTCCCTCCTCTCCCTCCCTCTCTGTCGCTGTTTCTGTCTCGTCCCTCGCTCTCCCTCCTCTCCCTCCCTCTCTGTCGCTGTTTCTGTCTCGCCCCTCGCTCTCCCTCCCTCTCTGTCGCTGTTTCTGTCTCGCCCCTCGATCTCCCTCCTCTCCCTCCCTCTCTGTCGCTGTTTCTGTCTCACCCCTCGCTCTCCCTCCTCTCCCTCCCTCTCTGTCGCTGTTTCTGTCTCGCCACTCGTTCTCCCGCTCACTCCCCGTCTCTCTCTCTCTCCCTCCCTCTCTGTCGCTGTCGCTCTCGTTCTCCCTCTCTCTCCCTCCTCTCCCTCCCTCTCTGTTGCTGTTTCTGTCTCGCCCCTCGCTCTCCCTCTCACTCCCCATCTCTCTCTCCCTCCTCTCCCTCCCTCTCTGTCGCTGTTTCTGTCTCGCCCCTCGCTCTCCCTCTCACTCCCCGTCTCTCTCTCTCTCCCTCCTCTCCCTCCCTCTCTGTTGCTGTTTCTGTCTCGCCCCTCGCTCTCCCTCTCACTCCCCGTCTCTCTCTCTCTCCCTCCTCTCCCTCCCTCTCTGTCGCTGTTTCTGTCTCGCCCCTCGCTCTCGTTCTCCCTCTCACTCCCTGTCTCTCTCCCTCTCCCTCCTCTCCCTCCCTCTCTGTCGCTGTTTCTGTCTCGCCCCTCGCTCCTGTTCTCCCTCTCACTCCCCGTCTCTCTCTCTCTCCCTCCTCTCCCTCCCTCTCTGTCGCTGTTTCTGTCTCACCCCTCGCTCTCGTTCTCCCTCTCACTCCCCGTCTCTCTCTCTCTCCCTCCTCTCCCTCCCTCGCTTGCCCTTTGACAAACCCATGATGAATTGAATGAGTAGAGAAATACAGAGCTACTGAAACAGCATTCATGGCAAAAGCAATGATACGCTTTTATTTTGTTAAGTTCGGAGCAGAAAGAGCGAGCGAGAGAGTACAGTACTGTACGTAAAGAGGTAGAGCAGAGAAAGGCACAGTAAACCACAGTCAGATCCATATGAATTGGTTTCTTGTCGAAGCAAAAGTTTATTCTGGTGAAATACTGTCGTCCCTCTCACTGTATGGGGGATAGGAGGTCGGAGTTACAACCCCGATAGAGGCCAGCACTGCCATGCAGAGCAATAAAACTCCTGTGTGTCGAGAGCCCTAGATCTAGTGGAAAAAACGAAGGACTCAGAGTCAGTCTGGTGAGCAAGAAACACAGTCAGACTGAGTCACGTGCATCCCCGGGAGCAGCCCTGCACTGTGGCATGTGCAGCTAGCCACGTCACCAATCAATTATGAAGAAAGGGCAGATTCAGTAGAGCTCCAGGTTCCTAATCACAGCTCCTGTTTATTTTGCTGCTGCTGTGTGAGAGAGCGAGAGAGAGAGAGAGAGAGAGAGAGAGAGAGAGAGAGAGAGGAGAGAGAGAGCGAGAGAGAGAGAGAGAGAGAGAGGAGAGAGAGAGGAGAGAGAGAGGAGAGAGAGAGAGAGATCTGTTTATTTACTTTCCCTTTCAACTACTTACACATTGTTACAACACTGTACAAAGCCAATAATATAACCTTTGAAATGTCTTTATTCTTGTACATTTTTGTGAGTGTAATGTTCACTACTGTTTCCCTTGTTTATTTCCCTTTTGTTTATTGTCTATTCCATTTGCTTTGGCAATGTAAACATGTGTTTCCCATGTCAATAAAGCCCTTTGAATTGAATTCAATTGAGATAGGGAGGGAGGGAGGGAGAGAGAGAGAGAGAGAGAGAGAGAGAGAGAGAGAGAGAGAGAGAGAGAGATAGAGAGAGGGGGGGCAGAGAGAGAGAGAGGGGCAGAGAGAGAGAGAGAGAGAGAGAGAGGGGGGGCAGAGAGAGAGAGAATAGAAAATGAGATGGTGATCATAAATCTCCTGTCTTCCCCACCCTCCCTTCCTCCCGACCTCCCTCCCTATCTCTTCTCTCTGTGCGAGAGGGTTAGCTTCCTCCCTGACTCATTTATAACAGTATGACCTCCAGTGTCTGTTTAGTAGGAGAGGACTGTAGTGGCAGAGAGAGGAGAGGAGAGGAGAGGAGAGGAGAGGAGAGGAGAGGAGAGAGAGGAGAGGAGAGGAGAGGAGAGGAGAGGAGAAAGGGGGAGATAGGGAAGGAGAGGAGCGGAGAGGAGAAAGGGGGAGAGTGGGAAGGAGAGGAGCGTAGAGGAGAAAGGGGGAGAGTGGGAAGGAGAGGAGAGGAGAGGAGAAAGGGGGAGAGTGGGAAGGAGAGGAGAGGAGAAAGGGAGAGAGAGGGAAGGAGAGGAGAAAGCGGGAGAGAGGGAAGGAGAGGAGCGGAGAGGAGAAAGGGGGAGAGTGGGAAGGAGAGGAGCGTAGAGGAGAAAGGGGGAGAGTGGGAAGGAGAGGAGAGGAGAAAGGGAGAGAGAGGGAAGGAGAGGAGAAAGGGGGAGAGAGGGAAGGAGAGGAGCGGAGAGGAGAAAGCGGGGAGAGAGGGAAGGAGAGGAGCGTAGAGGAGAAAGGGGGAGAGTGGGAAGGAGAGGAGAGGAGAAAGGGAGAGAGAGGGAAGGAGAGGAGAAAGGGGGAGAGAGGGAAGGAGAGGAGCGGAGAGGAGAAAGCGGGAGAGAGGGAAGGAGAGGAGCGGAGAGGAGAAAGGGGGAGAGTGGGAAGGAGAGGAGCGGAGAGGAGAAAGGGGGAGAGAGGGAAGGAGAGGAGCGGAGAGGAGAAAGGGGGAGAGAGGGAAGGAGAGGAGCGGAGAGGAGAAAGGGGGAGAGAGGGAAGGAGAGGAGCGGAGAGGAGAAAGGGGGAGAGAGGGAAGGAGAGGAGTGGAGAGGAGAAAGGTGGAGAGAGGGAAGGAGAGGAGTGGATAGGAGAAAGGTGGAGAGAGGGAAGGAGAGGAGCGGAGAGGAGAAAGGTGGAGAGATGGAAGGAGAGGAGCGGAGAGGAGAAAGGGGGAAAGAGGGAAGGAGAGGAGGAAGAGGGAAGGAGAGGAGTGGAGAGGAGAAAGGGAGAGAGTGGGAAGGAGAGGAGTGGAGAGGAGAAAGGGGGAGAGAGGGAAGGAGCGGAGAGGAGAAAGGGGGAGATTGGGAAGGAGAGGAGCGGAGGAAGAGGGAAGGAGAGGAGCGGAGAGGAGAAAGAGGGAAGGAGAGGAGTGGAGAGGAGAAAGGGAGAGAGAGGGAAGGAGAGGAGCGGAGAGGAGAAAGAGGGAAGGAGAGGAGTGGAGAGGAGAAAGGGAGAGAGAGGGAAGGAGAGGAGCGGAGAGGAGAAAGAGGGAAGGAGAGGAGTGGAGAGGAGAAAGGGGGTGAGAGGGAAGGAGACGAGTGGAGAGGAGAAAGGGGAGAGAGGGAAGGAGAGGAGCGGATAGGAGAAAGAGGGAAGGAGAGTAGTGGAGAGGAGAAAGGGAGAGAGAGGGAAGGAGAGGAGTGGAGAGGAGAAAGGGGGAAAGAGGGAAGGAGAGGAGAAAGAGGGAAGGAGAGGAGTGGAGAGGAGAAAGGGAGAGAGAGGGAAGGAGAGGAGAAAGGGGGAAAGAGGGAAGAAGAGGAGCGGAGAGGAGAAAGGGAGAGAGAGGGAAGCAGAGGAGCAGAGCGGAGGAAGGGAGAGAGAGGGAAGCAGAGGAGCGGAGAGGAGAAAGGGGGAAAGAGGGAAGGAGAGGAGCGGAGAGGAGAAAGGGAGAGAGAGGGAAGCAGAGGAGCGGAGAGGAGAAAGGGAGAGAGAGGGAAGCAGAGGAGCGGAGAGGAGAAAGGGAGAGAGAGGGAAGGAGAGGAGTGGAGAGGAGAAAGGGGGAAAGAGGGAAGGAGAGGAGAAAGGGGGCGAGAAGGAAGGAGAGGAGCGGAGAGGAGAAAGGGAGAGAGAGAGAAGCAGAGTAGCGGAGAGGAGAGAGGGGGAGAGAGGGAAGGAGAGGAGCGGAGAGGAGGAAGGGAGAGAGAGGGAAAGGATGGGAGATTGCTGAGAGGAGAGGTGAGAAGGGGGATGAGATGGTAGGAGAGGAAAGGATGGGAGATTGCTGAGAGGAGAGGTGAAAAGGGGGATGAGATGGTAGGAGAGGAAAGGATGGGAGATTGCTGAGAGGAGAGGTGAGAAGGGGGATGAGATGGTAGGAGAGGAAAGGATGGGAGATTGCTGAGAGGAGAGGTGAGAAGGGGGATGAGATTGGAAAGGGGGAGAGATGAAAGGGAGACATGGGGAGGAAAGTAGAGCTCCAGCAGATTTTCACAATGCCACTGTCTGTTGGTCACGCGGGATGTTTTGCAAGGAGGAATGGGAAAAAATGTCAGTCTCTCGATGTGCAAAACTGATAGACATACCCCAAGCGACTTACAGCTGTAATCACAGCAAAAGGTGGCGCTACAATGTATTAACTTAAGGGGGCTGAATAATTTTGCACGCCCAATTTTTCAGTTTTTGATTTGTTAAAAAAGTTTGAAATATCCAAGAAATGTCGTTCCACTTCATGATTGTGTCCCACTTGTTGTTGATTCTTCACAAAAAAATACAGTTTTATATCTTTATGTTTGAAGCCTGAAATGTGGCAAAAGGTCGCAAAGTTCAAGGGGGCCGAATACTTTCGCAAGGCACTGTATATATATATATATTTTTTTTTACAGTTTACAGTTGCCAATCGGGCATTGAGATGTTGTGACAAAGGCGGGAGAATAATACGACAGAAAGAAGAATTCCATCAAAAACCACTTCGCTGTCACACCCCTAATAAAATCTATCAATGGAGATGTGTTCCAAAAGTTCTATCGCTTGATAAGAAATGTGTCTTCTCCAAAAAAGTGTGTTTTTCATGGCCCTAAGCTCCCATATATATAGTGAAGCTAGCTCTTCTGCTCAAAAGAGTGTGTGTAAAAAAAAACAGGAAGTAACCACTGAACAATACTGGAACCGCTTGAAAACAAAAGTATTATGGAAGATGTAAGCAGGAACAGGAAGACCAAAATTGGGCATACATTTTGTAGGAAGAGGTAGTCCATATATGGGCGAGATCAAAGAATCTCTGGTTGCTACTCAATTCAATCAGACCTGCTTTAGCCAAAATCCGCATGGCGGTGGTTTTGGTGATGTTGAAGATGGACATGCGTTAGAGCTGTCAAATCCACAAGTGACTCCCGGCATTACACCTAAAGCAGACATTGCCATTGGCTGCACATTAACAGAAATCCCATGCAGCCTTGTTTACGAGTTCTAACACTGGAATGAGAGATGTAATCTAACCTCTATTAGGATGATAGAAACCCTCATTATTTTATTTAATCATTTTTCTATTTGAGCGGCGTTCTTTCTGTATAGCCTCCACTTTCTCGTTCTGACTCATTAACAGAGTGGGACCGGTGTGGGACGGGTGTGGGACGGGTGTGGGACGGGTGTGGCTTTGTGACAATGATCAAGAGCAGCTGCTCACTGATTAAACGGCTTCAATGAAGTTCCACCTCCGACATGGCCAAAACATCCGCTATGTGTCTGCTATTGCTGGTTAACGCTGGATCTGATTGAATCCAGGCCTATGTTGATTCCCAACTTTCACCTTAGCAACAGTGCTAAGAACGAGACAGCGCAAGCTGCAAATGTCCCTGGAATCTGGCAGTAGATAGTGACAGGAGAGCAAACAACAGTGGATAAAAGACTGGAACTATTCAAATATCAACAGCCAGTGTGAGACAGACTGTACAGATACAAACGGAGACAAATTGAGAGATTATAGTGAGACATTTGAGAAATGATGCTGGTGGTGTGTGTGACTGTTGTCCTGGGTCTTCTCTCAGTGGGCGGCTCCCAGGTGGCCCCTTCAACCTCTGCGGATCTCCTGAGTTCACTGGAGCAGCACAGCCTCAATCAGACTCTGGGTAACTCTGTGTCTGAGAGTTCAAAGCGTCCTTCTTGGGAGTTAATCCCTGTTGGTAACCAGAACAATCCACTTGACATCACCCAGTTCCATGACCTAAGAGGAACACGCTTCAGGATGCTCTCTAACTTGTCTCGCAAGCTTCACTGCTCGAACCCCTAATAATAATTAACGCCAAAAATAACAATGGGGTTTCCTGTAGCTTCTGTTACAATTGTTACAGGAAAAAGATGTAACCGTTTCTAAATACCAGGGTCAACAGAATCATCGCATTTCTCGTTCCATGATGGGCATATGGACACATGGCAACGTCCGCTCACTGATTTGCTGCAAAATAAAATAAAGCTTTGTTTCAAGGCGGTCTCAACTCTGTCCTCAGTTGGTCCACATGGGCCAGCTCAGGGGAACCACTTCCAATTATATCATCAGTCTCTCAGTGTCTCTCTCTCCCTTTCTCTCTCTCTCTCTGTTCACTTCTTTCTCTTTCTGTTCTGCTCTCTCTTTCTGTGTCTCTCTGTCTCTGCCGTTTCTGCATTTTCTGTGCCGTTGTTCAGGGAATGAATGGATGGATGGATAGAGGGGGAGGGAGAGAGTAGAAGGGAAACTTGTGCAGTGGGGACACTGTCTACTAGGATTGTCTATCCTCTTCACCTCTCCTCTCTTCTCTTCACCTCTCTTCACCTCACCGGTCCTCTTTTCTCCTCACCTCTCTTCTCCTCACCTCTCCTCTCTTCTCCTCATCTCTCGTCACCTCACCTCTCCTCTCTTCTCCTCGCCTCTCTTCTCCTCACCTCTCTTCTCCTCGCCTCGCTTCTCCTCACCTCTCTTCTCCTCGCCTCGCTTCTCCTCACCTCTCTTCTCCTCACCTCTCTTCTCCTCACCTCACCTCTCTTCTCCTCACCTCTCCTCTCTTCTCCTCACCTCTTCTCCTCACCTCTCCTCTCTTCTCCTCACCTCTCTTCTCCTCACCTCTCCTCTCTTCTCCTCACCTCTCTTCTCCTCACCTCGCCTCTCTTCTCCTCACCTCACCTCTCTTCTCCTCACCTCTCCTCTCTTCTCCTCACCACTCTTCTCTTCTACTCACCTCTCCTCTTCTCTCCTCTCCTCTCTCCTCTTTTGCTCTCCATCAGGGAAATAGATTGGAGAAGACATCTCGCGCTCTTCATTTGCATAGCAATATGCCCCAATTTCCCAAGTGATTCTTAAACCATTGGACTCTCTCTCTTCTCGTTCTCTCTCTCTCTATCATTATTTATCTCATTCACCCTCATTATATTCTTGCATACATCTTTTCTGTGATTGTTAGCATTTTGCTCACATTTTCATTTTTGATGTCAGCTAAACCATAACAGTCATTTACATAACAAACTACAGCTGGAACCATTTTTTACATTGCCTATTATAGCACTGTGAGACACGACCCACTGGGCACAGACGTCAATTCCACTTCTATTCCACTTTGGTTCAAAATAATTTCATTGAAATGTAGAAACCATGTTGATTCAACCAGAGTGTGCCCAGTGGGTACTATATATTATTTTATACTGCCATCTATTTTATTTGCTGTATACACAAATCCAGACCCAGTCATGTGTGTGTTTGTCTATAGAAGCATACTTATTGAGAGAGCACATCTGGACTGGTACTGGATCTGCATGTCCTGGTACACATTCCTCTGTAGATAAGGGCTTCAAGTCAATGAGAACAGAATGAATCAACTCTCCTCCTTGTAACCATGCCGGGTGCTTCAGAAAGAGTGAGAGTGAGGGGGAGAGGAATAGGGAGGGAGAGAGAGGGAGACGGTAGGAGGGAGAGAGGGAGGGAGGGAGAGAGAGAGCGATATACAGGGGAGAGAAGAGAGGGGGGAGACAAAAAGAGAAAGAGAGAGGGAGACGGTAGGAGGGAGAGAGATAGACAGCGGAAGAGAGAGAGAAAGAGAGAGACTAATTGATCATGTGGCTTTCCGACTGTTCTCTATTCATTCTGTGTTTTCTGGTTCCTGTCCTCTGTCCCAGTTAGTGAATGGATCTAAATCTACGCTCCAAAAGGCATCATATTCCCTATGTAGTGCACTATATAGGGAATAGGGTGTCATTTGGGACGTACACTCTGCCTGGGACACGGATGGTTGCCACTGGAGCCTTCTGGGGTCAGAGTTCAACCCAGCGTAAAATCACCGGCTTACCCACATAATTACAAAGGGGACCAGTGCTTCCCATGCTCTCACAGAGGGAAGACACTCCAGTTTCTTTTGATCTGTGTGTGTGTGTGTGTGTGTGTGTGTGTGTGTGTGTGTGTGTGTGTGTGTGTGTGTGTGTGTGTGTGTGTGTGTGTGTGTGTGTGTGTGTGTGTGTGTGTGTGTGTGTGTGTGTGTGTGTGTGTGTGTGTGTGTGTGTATTAAGACCATAATGGTTCCCATCAGTGGTAGTGGTTGTTTTTACTGCGTCATCCTTTCATTTGGGGATTCAATGGTGGATCACACACACTCTCTGTCGCTGCCACACACACTCTCTGATCCTGCCGACCCTGCTTTGACCCTACTCTGATCCTGGTCGCCTCTCACACAGATATCACTCATCTCTTTCTGTTTGTGCATATTTAGCGATTGTGGGCTTCTTGGGTGTGTAGTAAACCTCGAAGAAAAGTTTCAGCATAAATTGCGCTGCAGATTATAATTACATCCTGACCATTTGAAGTATGCATTTTCTCATAGGGATTGTATGTGTGCGAAAGGCAGATGTCACCCTTAGTGCTCTGATCTGATTTCACACTACACATGTCTCACACACATCTCTCTCTCTCTCTCTCTCTCTCTCTCTCTCTCTCTCTCTCTCTCTTTCTCTCTCTCTTTCTCTAGGTAATGATCTGTTCCTAGTGGCAGTCCATGAGCTGGGCCATGCCCTTGGTTTGGAACACTCCAACGATCCCACAGCCATCATGGCCCCCTTCTACCAGTACATGGACACAGAGAACTTCAAGCTGCCCCACGACGACCTCCAGGGCATCCAGAAGATCTATGGTAGGCTAGCCTTCCTCTCGTTTAATACAACCATCTGCTTATATCATCAGTGTGCTGCCGGAGGGAGGGAGGGGCAGACCTGGGTACACCATCAAACCTCTCCCCTTCCTTCTTTTACTGTTCTTCCTCCTCCACCCTTTCCTTGTCATTTTGGTCTTCAAGGGTAGCGGGCAGGACTCTTATAAAGTGGATGGGTCTTAACCTTTTCCCCTCTTCCTCCTCTTAAAATCAAGGTTGTATTGGAGAGATGTGTGTGTGTGCGTAGCAACATGGGGGTTTACCGTCATAAGGGATAGCATCGAGCGCAGACTCTGTTTCTGTTTATGGTGTGTGGTTTATCTCTCCATCATTCTCGCTATCATTATATAATTGCAAAGTGCTTTGCCCCCACTAATCCAGGGTCTATTTCAAGAGATTTAATTCAGTCAATGAATACAATCCCTGTGGTCCTCCCAGGAAGCAGCTGATCAGTTCACTGTACTGACTGACTGGGATGATGATGATGATGATGATGATGATGATGATGATGATACCTAGTGTAGTACTGTTATCTGCTGATCCTATGGGCCTACAATCCCTGGGGATGATTGCCTACGGTCATGTGTTCATCCATGTATTCATTTGTTGGTTAGTTTGTCCGTTCAGTCATTCATTTGTTTTTTGTTCATTCAGTCATTCACTCATTCACTCACTCACTAATGCATTTATTCACCCTCTCTTTTTCTATTTCCTAAAGCTGTCACCTCTGTGTAATAGTCCTATCACTGTTGTTGGCCCCAGCCTTGTTATCCGGCTGCATGATTGGCACCGGTCCTGTCCAAATGGGATTAATGATAATTGAATAACCCACAGCTATGGACAGACATCCATTGTAGAATTTCAGCTGTTTATTTATATAAGCTAAATAAGTACACCAACACTGAACCCAAGCCGCTTAACATTCAATAACACTACTGGACTAATAATGTCAAAGAATCACAGCCAATTCATTTATTAAGAACAAAGTGAGAGTTGAGTCTGTTTGGATAGCAGGGCTGAGTCCCAAATGGCACCCTATTCCCTGTGAAGTGCACTTCTTTTGACCCAGATGCACTATATCGGGAATAGGGTGTAATTTGTGATGCAGGCTAGGTCTCGTCTCCTTTTAATGGCTTTAGTCTAGCTAGGTTAACATTGGACTGTAATTGATGTGTTAATGATGACAGTGTGTCACGCTGTGTTCCTCTGTTCTTTCTTCCCAATCTAAATGACTATTACATTTGCTAAGCCAATTGCACCACCTCTCTGTAACAGGTGGTTTAGGGAGGATTAAAGTCGAGTGTTTTGGTGGAACCCTGCGACACAAAGCTCCGCGGAGATTAACTCATGCGTGTCTGTGTCCTGTGTCCGTCGGCTATTGCGTTAGGACCAAAAGTTTCAGATACCCTTAGGTCCGCATCTCAGATGGCAGCCTATTCCCTATGCACTACTACTTCATAGAGCCCTATGGACATAACGTAGAGAATAGGCTGCGTAGACCCCACCCCACCTTCTAGCTCTGAGTCTACGGAGAGCTACGCTATTGAGGAAAAATGTACTTTCTTTGCCTGTGATATGTGGTTGTCCCACCAAATATGTGGTTGTCCCACCTACTGTAGTCCTTTGAGTGTTTTTGTTCATTTGTTTGTTTGTTTAGTAATATTGTTGATGTTGTTTTCATTCAGGTCCACCAGATAAGGTACCCCAGCCGACCAAGCCTTTACCAACAGCCCCCCCACACCGCTCGCAACCCCCCTCGGACCCTCGCAAGCCTGACAGGCAGACGCGACCCCCCAGGGTACCTACGGGGGACAAGCCCAGCCAGCCCAACGCCAAGCCTAACATCTGTGATGGGGGCTTCAACACCCTGGCCATTCTGAGACGAGAGATGTTCGTGTTCAAGGTGGGAATTCACTGTGTTTGACCATCCACCACTAAAATAACTACCTGAGTGGCAATTACCTTTGGCCATGTGAGAGTTTACAACAACAAGAAAAACAACAACTTCATGATTGCATACAACAAACATACCACATATGACCAACACAGCAAATTCACAGCAAGATAGCACAACATCAACATGTCATGTTCCTGGGTGTGTGTGTGCATGCATACTTGTGTGTGTATCCAGCTCAAAGGACCAGGGCCCACTTGCATAAAACACCTTCAGTTCATTTTCCCCTTATATCTTCCCTTAAAGTTTCCTTAACTTTCAGTCAGTTGCACACAACATTTTAATGTGAATTTCCCCCTGAAATGAAGTGAAAAATTGAAGTGTGCCCATGAGGTCCCTTAAATGCTTCATTCAGTATGGATATCAATTTAAACAGCATTTGTGGAGATGAATGTTGCTTTCATCTGCTCTGGTTACAAAAGAGAAATGTCAACCAACCAACTTAGCTACTTAGGTAAACAATGGAAGGTGTACAGTCCATGGCTATAAAGCTAGCTGGCTAGTTAACTATAGCTACTCTGTGAGCTTGCTTGACGTACTACAAAGTGGTATAATGTATTTTGAGAAAAAAGTAACTACAAGAAATGTGGTTTATTATCTTCTGAAGCAATATGGTTATCCTATCTTGATTGTAGAAGTTATTTTTTTGTTATCTTACAAAATGAAAGCAACCTTTTTAATGATACATTTTTGTACTTAATATTTTGAATATAAAGCTACAATCATCACGCACTCTCAAAAACCATTCCCATTATTATAATATTTCCCAGCATGCTCTATTTCAGGGTGATGTTTAGATTTTTTTTGTTTCAATATGTGTGTTTTTGCATGCACATTAATCGATTGATTGATCTCATGCTACACAAAGATAAATTGCATACATAGTAGTTGCAGCCGTTATTGAAATGGTTGTTTCCATTTTAGATAGTTTAGGTTGTCTCATTTATCAATTTTCCCTACCTTGGCAGTCATTCTAAATGCAGGTTACAGGTGAATAACTCTGGCTGGATTCCAATAAGAATTACTATCACTTTGCAAGCAGCATAATGTGACTCGTCCGATGTGGCCAGGAAACCAGGAGTTTCAGACCACTGTTTTGGGATAAAACTAGACTCAAAATATGGTTTTATATGTAATGTAGCGAAACTGATCTGTTAGTAGTTAGATTTATTGCATCCGTTCGTTTTTGCATGCACAAAACAGACACCCTGGGAAATATTCAAATAAGTTTTTACACCCTGCAGTGTTAAAACAACACCTAAAACCTGTTTAAGACGTACATTTTTGCCCCTTAGAAAGAGAAAAAAGGCAACCACAAAAAAAGGGAAAGGTTTACCTTTTCCAAATGTATGCTTCTGTGGACCACATATAGTAAGGTACTATCTCATCCCCTAAGGTACACTATTGGCTCTTTTAAGGTACGAACTGCAAGGGTACAGTTATATATCTATAACTAAAGATACAAACCACTACCTTACAGGATACCACGACAGTGACAAGCGTTTATACCCCTTTAAGAACAAATATATACCTTTACTTCGGAGAGTGTGCTTTCAGTTAGTCGGGTCTCAGAGTCGAACTAATGGAAAGGCTCTGTGTGGGAGGGCTTCATATATGTGCCTAATATGTACTAATGTAGCAGATAACTGAAGCACTCTGGGTAGTGTGTATACATACCCCTAGTTATATATAGCTACAGAGTAGTCAGTGGTTTGTGTTGGTCAGGAGATTTCCATCGTTATCATCATTGAAACTCAAGGGGACATATGTACTGCACTGTAGCTCATGTAATTAGCATTTTAACATCTCTAAAATGTAACTCTCTTCCACATTCATCTTCTTGAGAGGAATTTAACAGACTGCACTGTAGGATAGTCTACATATAGCACTTTATAGTGATTATGTAAGTTACTGAGTGACTCACACATTCTAAATGTGAGGTCTGTACGCTATGGCAGGGATGCGTTCCAAATGACACCCTATTTCCTATATAGTGCAATACGTCTGTCAAGAGCCCTGGTCAAAAAGTATTGCCGTAAATAGGAAGTAGAGTGCCATTTGGGACGCGAGCCCAGGACTTGTTTGAATATCTATTAGCTTACATAGAAATAACATCTAGTCCAGATGGAATATGGTTTTCTCTTCCCAAACAAACCCCACAGTAGTAACCTCATCTCAGTTTACCCAGAACAAAAATGGTGCATAATTTGGTTTATGTTTACGTGGTCTGTCCACGAGAGATTATCCAGTAACAAACCCCACAGTAGCTTTCTGTCCAGTAACAAACCCCACAGTAGCTTTCTGTCCAGTAACAAACCCCACAGTAGCTTTCTGTCCAGTAACAAACCCCACAGTAGCTTTCTGTCCAGTAACAAACCCCACAGTAGCTTTCTGTCCAGTAACAAACCCCACAGTAGCTTTCTGTCCAGTATCAAACCCCACAGTAGCTTTCTGTCCAGTTTAACACAGAGTCGTGATGTGTCTATGCTTATGTATCCTCATCCGGAGACTCAGAGTCTCCGAGTACAAGGCCCTGGCAGCTCACAGTCAGCTAATGCACGCCTGCACACACATATACATATGCACACACACAGGAGGAAAGGGGAAAGCCCTCCAGGCAACACAAAGATCAACTATGTTCTCCACCAAAGAGAAAGAGAAAGAGAGAGAGCGGCTGTTCTTTTGTGTGTATTTTTCAGGGGTTATAAATAGCTAGTATTCATTGGTTAAGTAGGCTAAAACACGTGGAACTCACTGGGGAAATACCCCTCTCATAGAATATTGCCAAACACACTTACACTGTGGTTTGGTTTATTTCATTTGAACAGTGATTCTACTTGTCTACTCGGCTTTCCAAAAAACAGTAACAGCCATTGCAGATTTGTCTCTTCTCCTGTCTCAGTCCACTGTACTTAATCATGGAGACAAGGCACATGGACAAATGTACAATATTTGTGTGTAGGAAAAACCTTCAGGCCAACAGTCTCAGTGACCTGTGTCTCCATGGAAATGTCTGCCTAAGAACCCCTCTCACATGGTTTCTCCCTCCTCTCCCCTGGCAAAAGTTGGCGTGGAACGACCCGGCTTTGGTGATAGTCAGTAGTGGAGAGAGACATGAGATTTCAAGACAGAGCTAAGAAAGACAGATAGTATGTCAAATAGTGTCCCATAGGGCTCTTGACCAAAGTAGTGCACTATATAGGGAATAGGGTGCTATTTGGGCGTACACAAAGGAACACAGGAAGTCCCAGTCTGATTGTTTATGAGTTTGGCACCTCAGCTCAGGGGTGGATGGATAGATTTCCACAATAACGACTCTGTGGATATGAATCAAAACACTGGCCAACTACTCATGATTCAGGCCATGGACAGAGGTCATATTTAACTTGCAGATCAAAGAGAGCATTGACCCGTTTTATTTATTGGTTTGGTTTAGTGGTATTTTCCTCCAATCTATTAACTCCAGAAAGAGTTGGTTTCAAGGGCTGTTGTACTATTGTTTTTTTTTGTTTTTTTAAGCTGTCAATGAGCATATTTAACGAAGCTAAAAATGAAAATAAATCACATTCCCTGTTCTAACCATCATCATTATCTCCTCTCATGAAGAGACAACACAAAATCACCTATTATGCAACTTCCTTTATGTATATGAATTGTGTTTCTAAGTTGTTTTTTACACTATGCGTTTGAGCTCATTGTAATTATAGTGTGTGGCTTGAATCCGGTTTTCAAGAGAAGCTCTCAGCTTGTCCATCATCTGCAACAAAAGCACAATGCATGTTTTCTCCCAAATCCAAATGTGCTCCGGTCAAGACACATCTAAGCTAGGTATTATGAGAGAGAGAGAGAGAGAGAGAGAGAGAGGGTGTGGGGGATTCTATTAGCATCACTTAACCAGCAGCAGGGGAGATGAAGAGGAAGTTAGTGCTACTCTCTGACTGGCTCACAGCTACTCAGAGCCAATCACAATCCCTCCCACACACATCAGACAGGAAGCAGGACGCTGAGAGTATGGATGTTCTGTTCGGGGTAACTGAGGTTGTCATGGTGGAGACCGACTGGTTAAGAGTGGGTGATTAACAACAGAGGGAGGTTGGGAGGGAGGGATACGTAAGTAGATAAAATACATGATGTGTAGAGATAAACAGTTTCCTGAACAAATACGTTCTCTCATTGAATAGCAATTTGGAAGGATGTTTACTACTCATACTTAGGGCTGTATTCTGCAATGTACATGAATTGTCTCCAGTAACAAGTAGAGTTGGAATCTTCATTAGTCTGTGCCTGTGGTATTTCCTCTGAAGCAGGTCTGTGTGCAGAGTGACTGTCTGTCTGGTTGATGGGTCACTGAGGAGTGAGGGAGGGAGTACGAGCGAGCTTTGGCTATTTTGGCTCACCTCGTCCTCCAGTTGATTGTGTTGGAAGACACGCTGTCACTACCTGCCAAGTCATTTAAAGATGAAATCTCCTCAGCCCTGAAAGACTGAAACACAGGTGGTCCCATAATGGGAAATAGGACTAGAGAGGATGGTGTGGTAGACCTACAATCGTTTCAGCTGTAAGTTATATGAAACATTGAAGGAATATCATATGCTTCCATCAAACATCAAGAGACCCCTTGAGGGAGTATCTC
Source organism: Oncorhynchus masou masou (assembly GCF_036934945.1). Taxonomy (NCBI): domain Eukaryota; kingdom Metazoa; phylum Chordata; class Actinopteri; order Salmoniformes; family Salmonidae; genus Oncorhynchus; species Oncorhynchus masou. Next base: position 46,374,843 of record NC_088241.1, on the reverse strand, counting down.
TCATCATAACTACAGTTGCAGTCTCAAACTCTGGGGCCTCTTCCGTACCGCCCCTGTCTATCTGACGTACCACAGTGATGTATAACGGAGACTTTCGGCATTCAGACGGACTCACCTTTCCTCCTCTCCGCTCTGCTTTCAACAGGAAGAGGAGGGAACGGATGAAAGGAAAACACATGCTGTTCAGTAGCTTTCCAGTGTCCTTGACGGAGCTCAGATCCAATGGTAAAACCATACAGCCAAGTCTGGATTTACAGTTATTACGATCCTGCCGTCTTCAGCGGTGGAGAGGAGGGGTTGAAGAGGGTCGGCAAGGTTTTAAGAGAGAACAGTCAATTGTACAGACATGACATGTTGCGTCCAGCAATCACCACCACATGATACCGTACATGCCCCAAAGAATTGCTCACTTCCTTATGCTACCCCTTGCCTCCCACCCACCTCCTCCTACCCCCCTCCTCTCCCGTGCCCCTGCGTACAGGGATTGAGGGACACATTCTCATGCGAGAGCCCGATTTATACCAGAGCAGCAGAGAGACACTTCCTTCCTGTCCTGAATGTGTGAACAGATTTAGTGCTGGACTGGCTGGTCAAACTAGGATGCAGTGGCAGAGCAGGAAGATTCATCCCTCAATCCCTCCACCTTTCAGTCTCCATCTCTTTGACTGTGACTACACCTTTTGTTTGGTAAATGGGGGTTGTTTCTCTTGTTCTCTCTCTTTCTCGCCTCCCACCCTCTTTTCCCTCCTTCCCTCCTTCTCCGCCCCTCTCCTCACTGCTCCCCACTGCGTCCCCTCCTCTCTCCTCTTTGGTTGGGCTTGAAGAGAAGAGCGCGCCGTCACTTAACTAGGTGTCTTTCACTCATCCATCCCCACCCATGTTTCTCCATTCTTCCCTTCCTCCTTGTCTTAACTGGAGTAGTGTCTCTACTGCCTGACTTCCCCTCTCTGAGGCGGTAGGTAGCCTAGCATTTGAAGAACGTTGTGCCAGTAACCGACAAGTCGCCGGTTTGAATCCCCGAGCCGACTAGGCGAAGAATCTGTCGGTTGTGCCCTTGAGCAAGGCTCTTAACCCTCATTGCTCCTGTAAGTCGCTCTGGATCAGAGCGCCTGTTAAATGACTCTGATGTATACGTACGTGTGCGTTGATGTACGAGGTCTACTAGGAGGTGTGTATTATCTGTGCTTATCCCTCTGAGGCGAACCCAGACCCTGGCTTCTTTCATCTCCACTCGTTTCTCCCCACTGTCCTCTCACCTTAACACACACGCACATCAGATCAGCCCCACTTGGCTTGTTTAGCCTCTGCTGACCTCATTGTTGACCTCTGTCACGTTCAGTCTTTCAGGGATGCCCCGATGCAGATTTATGGCTGTTCTGTGGTTAGGTGCTCTTCCTTACAGCACTTTTAATGCAGGTCATTCATTGGATGTCAGTTGTTGACTACATGCATACCTGCAGTGATATTTGCACTACATTGAGGAACATCTGTGAACTCAAACATTCCGTGTTAAGAGTTTTTTATTTTCTTGTTGTCCTTTTTTGACAGCAGTACCTCTGTCTAAATGCATCATCAGTTTTGCAAGGTAGCAATACCTTGAGTCTGTTTGTCTGCATTTGTAACAGGTTTTCGCAAACAAAGCAGAAATGAAACAGAGCCATAATCTTCTGTTACAGAGGTTATAGTAGTTATTTTGATTAGTTTGGACATTTGGGTAATTCCAAGTTGGCTCACTGTCCATATTTTCAGAGCAGGAGAAAGAGGGAGATTGGAACATTTTGTCTTCTACAGAGTCGAAAGGAATCAAATAGCTCCGATTTCACAGTTTGATCTGTTTTCAATTACCGGGCTGAGTCCCATACTGAAGAAAACGCTGAACAATTGAAATCAATCAGGGCTTAGTGTAGAGTGGAGGGGCCAT